>NC_048220.1:33638567-33768485 GCF_002007445.2 Ailuropoda melanoleuca
TTTTCTTTTTTTTTAGCAAAAATTATTTTATTATGGCAAGAACACTTAGCCTGAGATCTAAAAAACAAATTTTTGTATGACTGGGTGTCAGCAAACTTGAAAGTTGACCAATCTTTAATTTTTTGCACATATCTGGAAGTTCTGCTGTCTGGCTGATGTTTGAATGCATTGTAACAAATGCATGCATAATCCATACGTTACTATGACTTATTACCTAAATGCAATTTTTTTGCATCTTTTATTTCAGCTAAGTTACTAATTACATTGTTATAAAGGATTTTTACATAACTTGTGATCTAACGGTAGTAATGCCAAATTAGTCAACTGTTCTTAAATCATTGCATTCTCATGTTTTAATTAATTTAGTCTCAGTATAAATTAGTTGGGGATTATTTGTATCTGAATATTCTCTTTTATAGTGCTGCAAACATTTTTGTTGACTTATTCTGATTTTCTAAAATTTTATAGGACTGTCACATTTATCACATGCTTCGCATACAGTTTATTTCAACTTAGAGAAATGATTTTCTCTAAATTAAAAACAAATGAGTCTTAGAAAGGCAAAATAGCCAAAGTCCTATCTGTGCAAGTGTTTGGAGTTTCTGCAAGCTTTGGCTCACATTATTAACAGTAGGGCAACAGTTCACACCAGGGAACTGTTTGGATAGCGCAAAATCAAAAACCATGATTTTTTTTAACTTAAGGATCATCTTATTTCTTGTACAATTCTAATCCATCTTGTTGTGTGTAAATTAAATCTTACTGCCTTAATGGTGTTTCATCAGCATTCCCTTTGTGTGTCCGAAAGTGGCTGTAGTGGCAGACCTGACATGGTTTTCATCATGATGCCTCTCATTTGGGCAGATACAGAAAATATCTATGCCATCACTGAATTGTTCAGATGCCATCACTTATTGGTACAGATGAGAACTTGTTTCTTATTAAGAAATTCAAATGGTGCATTGTCCATGGCTCACAAAAAATGCTTGTTCCTGACCAATTGCTATTATCAGTAGCTAGCCCTCATCATTCTTTTAGATCAATGCCTAAAACTCACTTATTTTTGCAATTCTATTTTTTACAATGGGCATCACCAATAAGCTACTCATTAATTTTGATTTCTTCTATTTTAATCTTCTCATAGTTTGACAGTATATGTGATGAATGTTCTTTAATATGATCTGTCCTAATATCAGCTAAAGTAGTTATTTATTTTTAGAATTCTACGTGTAACTTTTCACTCACTTTTAATACTATTTTGCATTCTCTTCCCTCAATGTAATTTTCAAGAGGTTAGCTTTTATCTNAGTAGTTATTTATTTTTAGAATTCTACGTGTAATTTTTCACTCACTTTTAATACTATTTTGCATTCTCTTCCCTCAATGTAATTTTCAAGAGGTTAGCTTTTATCTAATATACTTGGTTATTCTGGCATCAAATTTTGAAGTTATTTTTTCTACTAAACTAGAAACTTTCCATTGTTTTCTCTGAATGTTGTGCTGCTGTTGTCACAGAAGGTTGGTTAAATACACAACGTCTATTCTTGTAGTAATATCGCAGCAATATCGTATATCCCTGTTTGTTTACGAGTTTCCTTATTGATTATTCTTGTTCAGTTACTGTTATTTTAGACTTTTTTACAGTTCTTGTATTTGCATAGGCAGGTTTTTTGTGTTATTTTGTTTGTGTATGTATTTTGGTTGTAAGTAATATTGTGTGTTCTTTTCATCGAGAACCTAAGTATTTTCGCTCGCAAATACTTTCCTTGTTCAGAGCCGCTTGTGAAGACTGGCTGGGAAATGTGTAGTAATACTAACAAAATACTTTGTCAACTTAAAATATAACAAGGTTTCTACAGTTTCTCCATTTGAAAAATATAATATGAAATATTACATTTTTNCCCTGAGCCGAAGGCAGACGCTTAACCGCTGTGCCACCCAGGCGCCCCTGTGTATGTATTTTTGGTTGTAAGTAATATTGTGTGTTCTTTTCATCGAGAACCTAAGTATTTTCGCTCGCAAATACTTTCCTTGTTCAGAGCCGCTTGTGAAGACTGGCTGGGAAATGTGTAGTAATACTAACAAAATACTTTGTCAACTTAAAATATAACAAGGTTTCTACAGTTTCTCCATTTGAAAAATATAATATGAAATATTACATTTTTCCCCATCTTTATTCAATGGAAAATTATTAAGCAATCATTTGAATCAACTTCACGTTGTTCTGGAAGCATTCTCATGATTTATAAAGATCATGACAGGCTTTTTGTAGGGTCACTTTTCTGTAAACAGTAAAGATTCAAAGTTTTTATTTTTCTCATCCAATTTGCCAATTTTTTTGGTAATTTCTTTATTGTCTAATGGGCAGGCCAGAATTGCATTTATTTCTTCTAAGTTGTTAATTTTAAATAAAAAATTTTCTTTTTCATTGTCATCTTTTGATCAGGGAAAAAAAAAAAACTTTCGTAAAGAACATAAAGTCACAGTCATTTTATCTGACCCGTTCGGGTTGTAGATTTGCTAAGAATACTTTCCTTGCTTATTTTGTGGTTTTGCTCAGTCAGTAAGTCTTCGTTCAGTAAATAATTTGTAATGTTTGTAAATTTTATGTGGGTAATGCTTAGCAGAAGTCTGTTTACTTTCATTGTCTGCAATTTAACTACATTGAAGCAGCCCACTTTTTTGGTTCATTTTCTTTTCAGCCCTTCCTCTTCTGAGCTCCTCTTTCATTATGTGTGGTTGTATCCCAATGCCCTCTTGTTCTCATTCTCTATGATCTATAGGATTAAAAGATTAAATGTAGTCATATTCAAAAGATTCCAAGTTTGCCTGTACTTCATCAAAAATGTAACTAAAGTAGATGTTAAAATATTGAAAAATTAACATTATTTTTCCTGTATGGGGTCAAAAAGTTATTAAAGAGCAAAAAAGAAACAATAATTAATGAAGAATAAAATCTGAACAAAAATTATTCAAATAAAGCTTAGTTACTTGTTTTAAAATTTAATTATATCTTGGGGTTCCTGGGTGGCTCAGTCAGTTAAGCCTCCAACTTTTGATTTCGGCTCAGGTCATGATCATGGGGTTGTGAGATCGAGCCCCATCTGNCCTGAATAAACTACCATGTAAACAGTTTGGGGTTTAATTTTCTGGGCATCTTTTATACTAACCTACATATATATATATGTATTTTTTATTTTATGTAAAATAAAATACAGCTGTTTTTTATTTTATGTAAAAAATACGTATATACGCAAATGAGATCATAATATAAAAGATTTAGTAAGCTTCTTTTCCTACTTAAAAATATATCAGGGACTGCTTTCCATATTGTTACATAATACTCACCATCAGTTTTATCTTGTGAATGACTACATAATACACACCTAATTTTTTTAGCCAATTACTTCTTAAATGGTTTTTACCCCAATTTCTTTTTAAAGATTCTATTTATTTATTTGAGAGAGAGTGCGCGCACAAGCAGGGAGAGCGGCAGAGGCAGAGGGAGAAGCAGACTCCCCACTGAGCAGGGAGCCAGACACGGGACTCCAACCCTGGACTCTGGGATCATGACCTGAGCCGAAGGCAGGCACTTAACCCACTGAGCCACCCAGGTGCCCGTGGTTTTTACCCCAGTTTTTGCCATTATAAAAATCATACAGCGAATACCCTTGTGTGGGTGACTTGGTTTTCATTACTTTAAAAAAAAATAACCTTTTTCCTTTGGAATAATTTTAGACTTATAGAAACATTGCGAAGACGGTGCAGAGAGTTACTGGAGACCCTTCAGCTAGCTTCCTCGAATGGTAACATCTTCCATAACCAGCATCCGTTTGTTGAAACAAAGAAATGAACATTAATTCAATACTATTGGCTAACTTACAGATTCCATCAAATTTTCCATTAACATCCTTCCCTTTTTTATTACCGTGGTAAGAACACATAATGTGAGATCTACCCTCTTAACTATTTCAAGTGCATAGTTAAGTATTCTTAGCTATAAGCACCGTGGGGTACCGCAGATCTAGAACTTTTTCATCTTGCATGACTGAGACTTTATACTTGTTGAACAGCACCTCCCCCATTCCCCCCTCCCTCCAGCCTCTGGCACGCTCACCGTTCTAGGTTTTTACTACTTTTAAACTCATGACTGCATTTAGTCAGTTACAGCTAATTTATAAATGTTAGAACTGGGCTATATGTAGTCCCTGCTCCTGTTTTCATCTTGAGGCTTTCCTGCAGACTTTTCTGGACAACAAAGTTCCAAGTGAATATTTCACTCTAATGTGCCTTGTCTAGGATCCAAGGCAGTCTGATATATTAATGTGTTAATCTTTACTGCCCAGAAATGGCAGAAAACTTAAAAATCTATATTAATTAGGAATGGCAAATGGAAACTCAAATATGTATATAATGTATATTTAAATATTTTATTCTCGTGTATTAATTATAAGGAAAGATGTATATCTCCATCTTAGTATTAGCCGCATGCATTTGTTGGGAGCTAGAAAGTGGCAGATACAAAATCAAAATCCAGGTTTGGCTGACACCAATGGCAGCAGTCCTGCCATCATGCTATGCCTTCTAGCAGGGATTAGAAATTAGTGGTGGTCATGGTGCATCAAAGAGTTTGTGAATGGCATGGATGTCTCAGGATAAGCAGAACAAAGAAGATGAGCCTTGTAATAGACCCAGGTACGAAGAAGGTAGAGGGAATCTGTCTGCCCAGCTCCATTCTTTTTTGTTTCCCATTGGTCATGGTTTGCTCCAAGGAGAGTTAACTCTCTTGTGCCTCAAGTCACCTCATGCAATCCTTTTAGCAGCCATTTGGGAAGCTAGATTAAATGCACTATGCCTTTTTTTTCCCCCTAAGAGTTTATTTATTTGAGGAGGGGGAGGGGCAGAGGGTGAGGGAGAAGCAGATTCACATTGAGCTTGGAGCCCGACTCGGGGCTCCATCTCATAACCCTGAGATCATGACCTGAGCCAAAATCAAGAGTTAGATACTTAACCAACTGAGCCACCCAGGCGCCCCAATGCTCTATGCTTTTATAGCATAAGTCCAGATGTGGCAAGAGAAGCAAGAAACACAGGGCATGTAGCTCTTTGGTTTGGCTGCACAGAAGCAGTGGGGAGTTCTTGACTTCTCCCAGTAGTGAATGATCAGCCTGAGGTGGCAGATACCTCTGGGCTTAAGTGGAATCAGGTAATTACAACGGCAGTCAGGCCAGAACAAGCAGGAGGGTCCTGAACTTAATGGCACCAAGAGAATAGGAAGAGGCATAAGATTACAATTCAGGGCTCAAACTTATTTGTTGACTAAATGAATGAACAAATAAATCAGTGGAAATGATGGGAAGATGGTAGCAGGGGCAGTGAGGTTTTTAAATCTGACGAAATCCCCTTAAAAATAAAAAAGATAAACTCTAATGGCAAAATCCAAGGCCCAATGTCAACATCTTAAAAAATCTAGATGAACACGGCATCTTCACGAACCCCAACATGAGAGCAGGTGAAGGAAAACTACCAAGAACTAGGGACACACTGTCTTATCGGTGTCCCAGGAGGAAGCAG
Source organism: Ailuropoda melanoleuca (assembly GCF_002007445.2). Taxonomy (NCBI): domain Eukaryota; kingdom Metazoa; phylum Chordata; class Mammalia; order Carnivora; family Ursidae; genus Ailuropoda; species Ailuropoda melanoleuca. Next base: position 33,644,142 of record NC_048220.1, read on the forward strand.
TGGGGTAGCTGACGGACCTGAGAACGGAACTCTACAACTGACAACAGGACTCAATGAAATGCGGAGTGAAGCAATTTGAGAACAATTGGAATGAGGAGGAGTTTTTTACACTTCGCAAAGCTGTGGCTGTGTGGGGTCCAAGATGAGATCTGAAGGAGCTGGTATAATCTTGGCTCTGTGAACTTTCAAAATTCCAAACTCCTTTTCAGGAGGAAGTCTCACACCAAGGGTAGAGTTCTGAGAGTAGAATCCAAATGGGGAAGGACAGCGTAGAAGAAAGGAAAAAGAAAGTCTAATGAAATAGCAGAGGAACCACATCTCAGAAAGCGTAAGGCCATTAAAAAAGATTTCTTTGTGAGGACCCCGTAAGAGGAAGATCTGGAACACTGAAGCCAGAAAAGGTGTCCTGACTCACCCCTTTTTCATAAAAGAAAAACTGAATTCACACAAAAAGAAACAGTAGAATCAGACCGTGTTCAAATTCAACATGAAGCTGCATGTGTTAACTTTTTACATTTTACAATTTTATATTTAACAATTTTTTGGTAATTTTTTTACATTTACATTACAATTTTTACATTTTATAATATATACACACATAAAATCATTGAATTGTTATACCCTAAGCTTATACCGTATTATAGGTAATTGTATCTCCGACTGGGGAAAAAAATCCAACACTAAGTTATTATAGAAAAAAAGACAATAAAGAACAGACCATTCCAACAATTAATACCTATCAGAAAGACATGCTTTTGTGCAAAGAAGTAGATACCATATACTATCATTTGAATAAAAAAGAAGGCAAAATAAGGACATATGTATGTATGTATTTGCTTATTTTTGCAAATAAGAAAGGATAAACCAGAAACTAATAAAATTTGTTATGTATGGGAATTGAAGAAAACCTGAGTTACCTTTTCATATGATTTTGACTTTTGAATTATGGTATGTTTTACATATTTAAAAAATCATATTAGCACTCCCTACATATACTAACAGTAGAAGAATAGCATGGCCCTTGTACACATATGTAACTTTGTGAGGTGTTCTATATTTCCATGGTGGATGTTAACGAAACTTACTGTGGCAATCATTTTGCAATATACACATATATCAGATCATTATGTTCTTTACCTGAAACTAACACAATGTCAATTATATTTCAATAAAATTGGAAAAATATAATAAAATTTTTAAAAATAAAAATAATAGTCCACTACCACAAAAAAAAAGAAATCAACATGGAGAGGAAAACCCTAATTTGATGAGAAACAAATGAATTTATTTCAAGGTTTAAGGGCTTTTAGATACACCATTACCTTTAGTGGGCTATATTCTAAGGATAAATCTCGTACTTTATTAATAACTTTGTTGTGGTATAGACATACTAATTCTCATACTATTCAGTAAATGAGCAAATATACTGATGATGGTGAAAATCAGGGTTTTCAATGTGGGAAAAAGGAGATGAAAGTATGGACTGAGGCAGATGCTTGGGTGGCTCAGTTGGTTCAGTTTCTGTCTTCAGCTCAGGTCATGATCTCAGGGTCCTGGGATCGAGCCCAGCCTTGGGCTCCCTGCTCAGTGGGGAGTCTGCTTCTGCCTCTCATTCACCCTCTGTGCTCTCCTTCCCTCCCCTCACAAATGAATAATTTTTAAAAATCTTTAAAAAAAAATGGACTGAGGGGAAAAGAGGAAGAACCCTGTAGTGTTAGATTGGAGTTCGGGGGTTGAGATAAATTATCCTATTTTTATTTTTTATTTATTTATTTAAAGATTTTATTTATTTATTTGACATAGAGACAGCCAGCGAGAGAGGGAACACAAGCAGGGGGAGTGGGAGAGGAAGAAGCAGGCTCCCAGCAGAGGAGCCCAATGCGGGGCTCAATCCCAGGATCCCAGAATGCCAGGATCACGCCCTGAGCGGAAGGCAGATCATTTAAAATAATTATTTTAAATAAAATACAGGAACACCTGGGTGGCTCAGTCAGTTATGCATCTGCCTTCAGCTCAGGTCATGATCCCAGGGTCCTGGGATCAAGCCCCTCATTGGGCTCCCTGCTCAGCAAAGAGTCTATGTCTCCATCTCCCTCTGCAGCTCCCCCTGCTTGTGCTCTCTTTCTCTTTCTGTCGAATAAATAAATAAAACCTTAAATAAAATAAAATAAAACAAAATAAAATAAAATACATTTCCTGGCTCTGTCCCCTGAAAGGGGCTAGAAACAGTGACACCTCACTTGCCATGAGCACTCTTAACACTCAGTTCTTGGTTTCCAACAGCTGTTTCCCACTGAAAAGAACTAGGTCTGATTCCAAGTCTGGGTCAAGGAAAATACAAGATGAGCTTGGGACTTCCTTTGCTAGAAGAGCAAAGAAGTGCTCAAAAACAGATAGGGTTATGTTAAAAGGACACAGAAACCAATTCAAAAGGGCTCTCGCTTTGAAGGGGACAAATTTGGGACAAACTGAAAACCAAAAAGAAAGTGAGTGGTAATGATATTCTGAGTTCATCATGATACTCAAGAAAATTGCAAAAGTGTATGTGAGAGAAGAGAAAACTCTTTTTCTTAAACAGTGGAGTGCCAGATAATAAATGTNTAAGTGGAGTGTCAGATAATAAATGTAGAAAAAAATGACAGAATTTTTAAAAATTGTGATTTTTACAATCACTAATGTAACAGTTGACCCAGGCAAGTCTTATTAATGACTGTTAAAACAGTGGCTGAAAGTTTTGGGGGCACGAGATATTCTCATATTCTCAAAGTACAATCCCTCAGGTTACTTATTAATCACAAAGGAGACAGAGATGCCTTCACGACGGAGAGTTCTACCAGACGGCACCTCAATCCACTGATTTTACTTAGCACGACCAATGAAAGAACACAATGGCATCACAAATGAACAGAAATGCCTTTTGTTGTGACACACTGAGAAAGACCCAGCCTCACCTCTGTTAGAGATTTTGCTAAAAATCTTTGGATATAATTCTTTTTTTTTTTTAATTTTATTTATTTGTTTGGCAGAGAGAGAGGGAACACAAGCAAGGAGAGTGTGAGAGGGAGAAGCAGGCTTCCCTCTGCGCAGGGAGCCTGATGCGGGGCTGGAGCTCAGGACCCTGGAATCATGACCTGAGCCAAAGGCAGACGCTTAACGGCTGAGTCACCCAGGCGCCCCAAACTGGATATAATTCTGAAGAAACAACCAGACAACCCAAATTGTGGACATTCTATAAAAGCACTGGCCTGGGGCACTTGGTCGGCTCAGTCGGATAAGCATCTGACTCTTGGTTTTGGCTCAGGTCATGATCTCGGGGTTGTGAGATTGAGCCCCACATCGGGCTCTGCACTGAGCCCACTGCACTCTTTCTCTCTCTTTCTAATAAATAAATAAATAAATAAATAAATCTTTTAAAAAAATGAATAAATAAATAAAAGAACTGGCCCTGAAAGTCAATGACAGGAAAGACCAAAAAAAAAAAAAAAAAAAAGCGGGAGAATTGTTTTGGAACAAAGGAGAAACTGTGGGATGACTTTAAAACAGCATCTAATTCTTCATGAATCCTGAATGAGAACAAAAACAAAGACAAACCCAAAAAAGCTCCAAAGGATATTACTGGTTATTTAGAGGAATGTCCTTGTTTCTTAGGAGGGTATATCCCGAAGTACTTTGGGGTGAAGCTTCATGAAGTTTCTAAACTACGTTTGAAATGAGTCGGTAAAAAAACCCTTCTGTAGGGGAACATGTACAATGTATGTAGCTAAATGTTAACAACTGATGGATATAGGTGAAGCATATTTAAGCATTCATTGTATTATTTTCTCAATGATTCTGTAGGTTTTTAAATTTCCATAATGAAAGTTTGGGGTGGAGGATAACCATATGGACTGGAGGTAGGTGCATGATTCCAAGGCAGTAAATCTGCAGGGTAGCCAGCTAGTGACCTGGCACCTGAGTGACCTGGCCTGAAAAGATGAGCTGTACTGTATCTACGGGGATCCTTTGGGCTTCAAGTAACAGGATATCTGAGTCAAAGTAGCTAAAACTGTAAGGACATCTAATTATCTCATGTAACAAGAAGTCTAAAGGTAAATGGTAAATGCCTCCAGGGTTGGTTAATTCGTCAGCTCAAGGATGTTATAGCCCTCTCTCAGTTCCTCTCTAGTTCTCTTGGCTTTCCTTCATGGTTGCAAAATGGCTACTATAGTTTCAATATCACGTCCTCACAGGACATGTCCAAAGCCGGCAGGAAGGGCTCGGGCTGGCTCTTCCATAGGCTTTGCCCTGTGGGATCAAGGATAAAATGCTTTCCCCTAAGCCTCCCCACCCTTCCTGAAGATTCCTCTTATATCTCTTCGTCCTTCCAAACCAATTTAGTTCACCACTTGGGGTTGTTCACCTGAACAAAACTAACTGGGAGGGATTGGGAAGGATGGTTTGTTGGACGGGCAGCCAACCACGTTTGCCACATGAGCCAGTCACACTCACTTGGTCAGGAATCTGAGCCAAGAAACCCGGCCTGGGTTTGCTGTTAGCCCTCACGCTGCTGGTGAATGGACAACCGGAAGCTGAGTCGAGGCCATGGCACGCCAGGCTGTGTACAAAGCAAGGTTAGGACAAGAGAAAACTCTACGGAGAGGGTGAGAAAGCCATTTGGTAGGGAAAGGAGAAGGAAGCCATTTGGTAGGGAAAGGAGAAAGTAGCATCTGTGCCAAGGAGGGCGGGGCTGCCTCGAGGGCTAGAAACCGTCCCTCAACTGCCTAGATCCCTTCTTTCCAGTCATGATTTCAGTTCCAGGCCACAGAGAATATACCAGTTAGGACTCATTTGCCAGTTACAGAACAAAGAAATAAGAAACTACCCTAGTATGAAAGAGCAATTAGTTATAATTATACAGGAATATCTTAAACACCCAAAGGCAGGAAGTTTGGCCTGCCCGGAAAATGCTAGAACTAGGTGACTTCCCTGTCTTTTCCTCTGTGTTTCTCTGGAGTTATTTCAATCTAATCTCTGCAGTAGGGCTATCTCTGCTTGCCGGCCCGATGGTAGCCTACACTCTTCCACACCTTCTAAATTTGCATTCAAGCTTTGGCCCCACAAAGAACCCAGGTGGTAGTCAGTCCCTAGGTCCTAGTTTCAAATTCCCAAAAGAGAAGCTGAGAGGCCTAAGCTGGGTCAGATGACCAATGTACCAAGTCCATAGGCTTCAGGTCACAGCAGCCAGGCATGGCACAGGGAGGAGGGACAGTGCTAGGAGAAAGGGGTCATTGACCCAGGCTGGAAAGATAGCCCCAAAGTTATCCATCATGATCTTTAAGATCGTGGTTTCAAGCTTTGGGTGGAAACTGCCCCCCCCCAAGGAGGACCTGTAGCAATGTGGAAACATCTTTGGTTATCACAACTTAGGGGGTCAGTGCTACCTGGATCTCATGGGCAGAGGCCAGGGATGTTGCCACACATCCTAGGATGCTCCCACAGCAAAGACCTATCTAGTCCAAAATGTCAGGATTGCTGAGATTGAGAACCCCTGCCTCCCTTTTGATTCTTGTAGCTATTCTTTCAATCGCGCGGAGTATCTGTACCCACAGAGCTCAGACCCGGGCCTGGTAAGTCAGAGGGCTCAGGCAGTATTTGTGGGGCAGAGAGTGAATGAAAACACCATTCTAAGAGTGTGTGGATTACCTGGGTTCCGTGGGCATCCTTGGTGCAGGAGCCCACAAAGGCAGGAGACTGGGAGGTTCTTGCCCTGGGTGGGGCATTTGTTCAACAGAAAGAGGAGATGGAATAAGCAGAAACATACAAGCAGAGGAGAGAAGGATAAACACACACACTTTGCTCTTACAAATGCTCGAGACCCGAGCAGCAGCTGCCCAGCTGGTGTGTGTTCCTCCCCACACACCCTAAGGGAGAGCTGTAAACCCTTCTGTCCCAAACAGCTGCCAGCTAGGATCAGACTGTCTTTTTTTCCAAACTAACTTGTCAGGCAGAAAGGGACAGGCTCCAGGCCGCTGGGTGTCTTTTTGGCTTCGTCACTACAACATCTGCTTTCTTTTCCTGAGGAGTGTTGTCAGCATGAAACCTTTAAAAGAAAAATTCTATAAATGGTGGAGAGCAGAGAAGGCTTCAGGAACAAGGAGAAGAAAGAGTTTGTAAGGCTGAACATTTCCCTGAAATTCCTGATAAAACCACATCTACTATTTGGCAAAGGGAAGTTAAGTTTTACGGAGCTTTTCCAGCGTAAATGGCAGAATGTCGTTAACTCAGGGTCTTTGCCGCCCTCTACTGATAGTAATGGGGACTAGCATGGGGTTCAGAGAAGGAGAGAGGCTTTTCAGCAGAGTGCTTCACCCCCTCATTTAATTTTTCAACACGTATTTACTGAGCTTACACTCTGCAGATGCTGGGCTAGGCATTAAATAGAGCCATGAGAAATACACACTAAGTCCCTGTTCTCATGGGATGTACATTCGAGCAAAGGTGACAAATAAGAAACATTTTAAGATTATTCAAAATGCTCTGGAAGTAATGAACAGGGTAATGGGGGAGAGGGGACAATTTAAGATTGGATGGATCGGGAGGTGGCACGTTAGCTGAGAACGGAAGGGCGAGACAAAGCCAGCAGTGCTGAAAACAGGACCCAAGGCTTTCCAGGCAGACCAAGAGGTGGGTGTAAACTCGGGAGGCAGGAAAGAGCTTGGTGGGTCAGAGTGGAGGGAAGGCCAGGTCATAAAGGGACCCTGCAGTCTGCAAAGGAACTTGGATTTTATTCTAAATCGATCTTACTCAGTACAGGAAGCTACTGAAGGTTGCTATTTTTGTTTTTAAAATATTATTCTTTAGTTTAGTTTTGTTTAAAGTAGGCTCCATGCCCACCATGGAGCCCAACACAAGGATCAAGACCTGAACTGAAATCAAGAGTTGGACGCTTAACTAACTGAGCCATCGAGCCACCGCTAAAAGATTATTCTTTTTGATGCCACATATTTTCTCTAAGATATCAATAAAGATGTTTCCAGAAGTACCAGAAAGTTTTCAAAGGTGCATACATTATATAAAGAAGTGAATATCTACTAAATAAATGTACTTTGTCTCCTGTGTGGATAATGGATGGTAGGGCTGGGGACAAGACAAGGATGTGGAGCCGGAGGGGGCTGTGTGGGAGTCAGGCTGGGCCAGAGCGATGCCAGGGAGGTGGGCAGAAACAGATGGACCCGAGATGCCTTTGGGACTTGAACCTGCAGAACCTGGGGATGGGCCGCAGATGGAAGAGGGTGAGAGAGAGAGAGAGCTGCCAAGGTTACGAGGGCAAGAAAGTCAACTCTGACGTTGAAGAGAAGTGGCATTTGCGGCCTCCGGCCCTCNAAGAAATAAGAAACTACCCTAGTATGAAAGAGCAATTAGTTATAATTATACAGGAATATCTTAAACACCCAAAGGCAGGAAGTTTGGCCTGCCCGGAAAATGCTAGAACTAGGTGACTTCNGACAAAGAAATAAGAAACTACCCTAGTATGAAAGAGCAATTAGTTATAATTGTACAGGAATATCTTAAACACCCAAAGGCAGGAAGTTTGGCCTGCCCGGAAAATGCTAGAACTAGGTGACTTCCCTGTCTTTTCCTCTGTGTTTCTCTGGAGTTATTTCAATCTAATCTCTGCAGTAGGGCTATCTCTGCTTGCCGGCCCGATGGTAGCCTACACTCTTCCACACCTTCTAAATTTGCATTCAAGCTTTGGCCCCACAAAGAACCCAGGTGGTAGTCAGTCCCTAGGTCCTAGTTTCAAATTCCCAAAAGAGAAGCTGAGAGGCCTAAGCTGGGTCAGATGACCAATGTACCAAGTCCATAGGCTTCAGGTCACAGCAGCCAGGCATGGCACAGGGAGGAGGGACAGTGCTAGGAGGAAAGGGGTCATTGACCCAGGCTGGAAAGATAGCCCCAAAGTTATCCATCATGATCTTTAAGATCGTGGTTTCAAGCTTTGGGTGGAAACTGCCCCCCCCCAAGGAGGACCTGTAGCAATGTGGAAACATCTTTGGTTATCACAACTTAGGGGGTCAGTGCTACCTGGATCTCATGGGCAGAGGCCAGGGATGTTGCCACACATCCTAGGATGCTCCCACAGCAAAGACCTATCTAGTCCAAAATGTCAGGATTGCTGAGATTGAGAACCCCTGCCTCCCTTTTGATTCTTGTAGCTATTCTTTCAATCGCGCGGAGTATCTGTACCCACAGAGCTCAGACCCGGGCCTGGTAAGTCAGAGGGCTCAGGCAGTATTTGTGGGGCAGAGAGTGAATGAAAACACCATTCTAAGAGTGTGTGGATTACCTGGGTTCCGTGGGCATCCTTGGTGCAGGAGCCCACAAAGGCAGGAGACTGGGAGGTTCTTGCCCTGGGTGGGGCATTTGTTCAACAGAAAGAGGAGATGGAATAAGCAGAAACATACAAGCAGAGGAGAGAAGGATAAACACACACACTTTGCTCTTACAAATGCTCGAGACCCGAGCAGCAGCTGCCCAGCTGGTGTGTGTTCCTCCCCACACACCCTAAGGGAGAGCTGTAAACCCTTCTGTCCCAAACAGCTGCCAGCTAGGATCAGACTGTCTTTTTTTCCAAACTAACTTGTCAGGCAGAAAGGGACAGGCTCCAGGCCGCTGGGTGTCTTTTTGGCTTCGTCACTACAACATCTGCTTTCTTTTCCTGAGGAGTGTTGTCAGCATGAAACCTTTAAAAGAAAAATTCTATAAATGGTGGAGAGCAGAGAAGGCTTCAGGAACAAGGAGAAGAAAGAGTTTGTAAGGCTGGACATTTCCCTGAAATTCCTGATAAAACCACATCTACTATTTGGCAAAGGGAAGTTAAGTTTTACGGAGCTTTTCCAGCGTAAATGGCAGAATGTCGTTAACTCAGGGTCTTTGCCGCCCTCTACTGATAGTAATGGGGACTAGCATGGGGTTCAGAGAAGGAGAGAGGCTTTTCAGCAGAGTGCTTCACCCCCTCATTTAATTTTTCAACACGTATTTACTGAGCTTACACTCTGCAGATGCTGGGCTAGGCATTAAATAGAGCCATGAGAAATACACACTAAGTCCCTGTTCTCATGGGATGTACATTCGAGCAAAGGTGACAAATAAGAAACATTTTAAGATTATTCAAAATGCTCTGGAAGTAATGAACAGGGTAATGGGGGAGAGGGGACAATTTAAGATTGGATGGATCGGGAGGTGGCACGTTAGCTGAGAACGGAAGGGCGAGACAAAGCCAGCAGTGCTGAAAACAGGACCCAAGGCTTTCCAGGCAGACCAAGAGGTGGGTGTAAACTCGGGAGGCAGGAAAGAGCTTGGTGGGTCAGAGTGGAGGGAAGGCCAGGTCATAAAGGGACCCTGCAGTCTGCAAAGGAACTTGGATTTTATTCTAAATCGATCTTACTCAGTACAGGAAGCTACTGAAGGTTGCTATTTTTGTTTTTAAAATATTATTCTTTAGTTTAGTTTTGTTTAAAGTAGGCTCCATGCCCACCATGGAGCCCAACACAAGGATCAAGACCTGAACTGAAATCAAGAGTTGGACGCTTAACTAACTGAGCCATCGAGCCACCGCTAAAAGATTATTCTTTTTGATGCCACATATTTTCTCTAAGATATCAATAAAGATGTTTCCAGAAGTACCAGAAAGTTTTCAAAGGTGCATACATTATATAAAGAAGTGAATATCTACTAAATAAATGTACTTTGTCTCCTGTGTGGATAATGGATGGTAGGGCTGGGGACAAGACAAGGATGTGGAGCCGGAGGGGGCTGTGTGGGAGTCAGGCTGGGCCAGAGCGATGCCAGGGAGGTGGGCAGAAACAGATGGACCCGAGATGCCTTTGGGACTTGAACCTGCAGAACCTGGGGATGGGCCGCAGATGGAAGAGGGTGAGAGAGAGAGAGAGCTGCCAAGGTTACGAGGGCAAGAAAGTCAACTCTGACGTTGAAGAGAAGTGGCATTTGCGGCCTCCGGCCCTCGCTCCTTGTGAGCCAGCAGGTGAGGGCCACTGTCGTGTGCTTTGCTCTCTTTCCTTCTGCTCAGTCCGGGTGATTATACCTGACAGGTCTCAGGGAGGCATTCCTCATAAAAATGGCTGTAAAGCCTTGTGCTAATATGAAGCCTCCCATAAATGTCAGGGGATGAGAATTACAGCCCCGCAGCCTCATAAAAGAGAGAGCGTGTCATGGCTTGAGGAAGCCGCAGCGACTCTGAGGGCACCGAGCTGTCTTTGCAAGCTGTATTTTAGTTTCGGGGAAGACATGACTGGAGGAAGTGGAGTGCTGGCTGAGGCCAGAGTGGCTCCCAGCCTCTTTTGAAAGGCCCAGTTATCAAACCTGTCAGCAAAGCCTCCCTGCACCTGGCCCGGGGCTTCTTCAAGGTGAAGCAGAACATATTCTTAACTTGTTCTTACTTTTAACTAAAGAGTCTGAATGCAGAATTAATCTTCCTAGCAGTTCTTTGTAACTATTCTTACTAACTCAGCCAGGAGGAGTAGGGGTATTAGGGGAATCTGGCCTCGGGCAGCCTCTGATTCTGGGGAATAAACAACACACTGCTTCCCACCTCCTCCGGTCCTTGACCCCACCTGTCAGCTAATTAGTACATGTTACCCAGGTGTTTTTCCTACCCTGAGCCGCTCCCCTGCTCACCATCTGCCTGACATCCCTTTGATGTACCCCATATGTCTAACAGCCGCGACCCCAATGCCCTTTATTTCTCCCCTTTTATTTCTCTCTCTTTGCTATGCGTTCAACACACGGCTCAACATCCCCGGGATCATATGATAAGCGTGGCATTGTGCTGAGGTCCTGGAAACTGGGCTGAGGGGCCTGGAAATATGATCTGAAGGCCCTGCTCAGGAGAAGTTACTCATCGAGCTGACTGCCAGCTGGATGAGTAATTCCAGGCAGCACATACGCACTGAAAAAGTCGAATCAAAATAATGGTGGCTAACGTCTATATCAAGGCTCGAGGGTGCCAGGCACCTGCCCAAGAGCCTTATCTCAGGGGGGACTCAGAATAAGCTTAGGGGGTGAGTACAATTGCTATTTTCATTTTCCTATGAGGAAGCGGAAGTTTGGGGAGGTGGTGACTATAGGGTGAGAGCTGGTGAGTGGGGGAACGCTTTCTCTGTGCAAGCCGGGCTCATCTTGAAGCTTGTGCGCTGCGTTATCTCTGGCCCATCAGTTAGGATGACATGAGATTCCTAATGGCATCGGGGGGGCTATTCTGCATGCTGGTCCTTCTCTGAAGCCATGCTGCCCCCCCTTTTTAGGGATTTATTTATTTGGGGGCGTTGGGGGAGAGGGAGAGAGAATCTCAAGTGGACTCCCTGCTGAGCGCAGAGCCAGATGTGGGGCTCAGTTCTCACAACCCTGAGATCACGACCTGAGCAGAAATCAAGAGTCATTCAACCCACTGAGCCACCCAGGTGTCCCATGCTGCCTTTGTTTTTTTTCCTAACTTTTCTTCTACGCATCTGCGTGTGCATGCACACACACACACACACACATGCACACACACACACACCTTGATATATATGTCCATCGCAACTCTTGGACCCTAGTGCATTTTGACATTGAATCAAAACTATACCAACATTATTACATGTTCATTGAGAAAGCTTTTTCAGGAGCAAACACCAATAGCCCCAATAACTTCCAATAAACAATAAACCCTCCCAAAACGCCAACAAATTTATGGATCAATTTCCTATATTATAAAATATTTTTATAATTTTTGCTATACTTTTTGTTTATTAAGGTAATGATACTAAATACTAGTAAAGTAATAATTCTGTCTTTCTGACAGAATTAAGTGTTCATTTAAATTGCAGAGTGAAGATTTGAATCATCCTGTAGTTTTCCCTGGATCAAATTTTACTGATTTTTATATTGTTTTTGTGAGGGTTCTTCAGTGATTGTTTTTACCAGATCCCACTTTTCTGAGACAAATTTTGCAAACACGCATTTGAAGATTTGATCTTCAGCCAATTTTTTAAAAAGCCTTATTTATTTAATTATTTTAGCCAGAGGGGGTGGCGAGGGAGAGGGAGGGAAGCAGACTGTCTGCTGAGCGCAGAGCCCAACTCGGGGCTGGAGCCCATGACCCTGATGAGATCACTACCCTGAAATCATGAACTGAGCCAAAACCAAGAGTCAGATACTTAACTGACTGAGCCACCCAGGTGCCCTGGTCTTCAGTCAATTTTCAGTCAGTAACCACATCTTACCACGTGCAGTGATAGCCATTTTTGGTTTTAATTTGTACCGGTTATTTTTACCAGAAATATCCATTACTAATTGGACACCAGATGAATAGTTTGTATTTATTTCTTAGTTACCCTTGAGAAAGTTGAGAGCGTTTTATGTAACAGAGAGATCTAGGCAAAACAGAGAGAAAGATCCAGACGTGGAGAGGTAATATAACAAGCAGAGATCCAGCAAAAAGAATAAAATTATATTTATAGTAGTGGTAATAGCTACTGTTGATTGAGCACTTACTATCTGCCCTGTTCTAAATACTTCAAATGGGCTTACATTTATTAACCCTCACAATAACTCTTTGCAGAGATATAATTATAAGATGGGGAAGCTTTGGCACAAAGACCGGAAATCAATTGTCCCCAAATACACAGCCAGTTGAGGGCAGATGCAGGAGTCAAACCTGGGCAACCCGTGACAGAGAAGTTGCGGGGTCCTTGTACACTAATTGCTTACTTCTCAATATTGCAGCATCAAAACGTCCTCTGGAACAAAATGGTGACATGAGTCAAAATGTCCTTCTTTCACCCCATGCTTTTCTGCCACCTGAAATGCCCTCCCACACCTTCTGTGACTAACCTAGCCATCTGTTTCCTCTAGAGGAGCTGGCCTGACCTGGAGGAGGAGGGCCCCACTGCCCGGAGTGCTGGGGCTCCTGTCCCTTCTGTTGGGCTTCCCAGAATCTGAGCTAATCCTTGCTGGAGATCTTATCATCTATTTTGCAGTTTTTGCTTCTTAGCCTTCCTTCTTAGACCACAAGCTCCTTAACGGCAGGAGTTGGGTCTCATTATATGTTTCCATGTCCTAGTGTCGGACTGGTACCGTTTCGAAAGGCAATGAAATTTCTCAAAGAAATGAATATGTCATTTCACTAATAGTGGATTCCACTAATAGTGATTTGCTTTATTATTTACTTTTTTGTGCTATTACTTTGGCCTGACAAGTTCTTCTGCGTAAAGGGACCTGTGACCTGTCATGGCAGTTCTGGAAACTTTCTAATTAAAAGCTCATGAAGTTTTGATGATGTGGTGTAAGTCACTGGGCTGGGGGAAATTATTTAATTTCCACTGTTTTCTATTTTGTTCTAAAAATCCTACAGTATCTGGTAATGACAGATTTCATTAGCAAGGGAATTTGCATATGCTAGAGTAAATCAAAGTCTAAAACCAGAACAAGTCTATTTAGAATATATATCTGTACTGCACTGTGTGTGTGTATCCATACATACTGTACTCTATACTTGATCTATAATGTTGGAGAAGTTTTCCCTATGTATTACCCAGGCTGCCCAAGTCAGAAATTCTAACATTGCCTAAAACTTCCCCCCTGTCCCACACTGCAATCCAATCCATCATCTAGTTTTGTTGATTCTGTCTTTTTGGGGGGGAGGGGAAGGGGCAGAAGGAAGGCGAAAGAGAGAGAGAGAGAGAGAGAGAATCCCAAACAGGCTCCAAGCTCAGCCTGGAGCCCAACAAGGGGCTCGATCTCACGACCCTGAGTTCATGATCTGAGCCATAATCAAGAGTTGGATGCTTGGGGTGCCTGGGTGGCACAGCGGTTAAGCGTCTGCCTTCGGCTCAGGGCGTGATCCCGGCGTTATGGGATCGAGCCCCACGTCAGGCTCCTCTGCTATGAGCCTGCTTCTTCCTCTCCCACTCCCCCTGCTTGTGTTCCCTCTCTCGCTGGCTGTCTCTGTCTCTGTAAAATAAATAAATAAAATCTTTAAAAAAAAAAAAAAGAGTTGGATGCTTAACCAGCTGGGCCACCCAGGCACCCTGATTCTATCTTTTAAATGGTTCCTGAACCTGTCCCCTCTTCTCCATCTCGCTTCATTGTCTTAGCTCAAAGTCTCTTCATGGTGAATAACAAAAGCTTTTTACTGTCTCCCTAACCTCAGTCTTGCTCTGTTTTAACTCCTCATTCTCCCCGTAGTCCAAGTGATCATTTTGCAAGTCTGATCCTGCCACTCCCCTGCACATTGGTCCTTTCATCATGTAGTTCCTAAGATGACTTCCAAAACACTGTCCCTACTGCATCCTTTCCTAGTTCTTTTGCCGCCTCAGTTTCCCTGTCCACAGTGGAGTCTCCCCCCAAATATAACCACCCCCGCCGTGTGTCTGCCTGAGTTCCAAACAGTATGGCACAAACATTCGGAGCAAACGCAGTTGTGTGGAATGGCCTGAGTGTCCCGCTTACACAGTAGGAGTTTGGGCAATTCAGTTAGCCTTTCTAATTCTCATCTGTGAAGTGGGGATAAGTAGCTCCTACTTATGATTGTGATGAGGAGTTCCATGAGAAGTTCCACGTAAAATGCTTGCATACAGTAATCCCTTTGTAAATACTAGTCGTTTGTCTTGGCTAAGATTTGGTTCACCTACCCCCTCTTCTGGACTGCGAACTCCATGGACAATGACTCTTGCATCTTTAGCAACTAAGGTAGTGTCTCACACAAAATGAATGTTCGTTAAATGTTTGCTCAATGGACAAATGAATGGATTTGCCAAATGGACAAGTTAATTATCTTCTGAATCTCTTGGTCTGTAATATTTTGTGTAATGGAGAAGAGTTCAAGTAACTTCTAAAATGGTGAGTTATTACTTCAGCAATAAAAAGTTATTACTTCACTCTGTCCTGAAACTGGTGGGTTGCTTAATGATACACTGCAGACATTGAGTTTCATAAATTTTAAGAGACAGAGTTTTAAGTCAGATTGGACTAAGGAAGCACAAGGTCATGGAGACTTGGGTTCTAGTCCTGTCTCTGCCACTCAGTGGATATGAGACCATGAAAAAGTTAAGTGTCAGGGTCTCTGTTTCCTTATCTGTAGACAAAGAATGTTGGGTCAGATGATATCAGAGATTCCTTTCAGCTCTCCAATCAACTTCTTTTGTAACTTCTCAAAGCAGTAATTGGGGAAATTGCATATGACAGTATATAAAATTGCAATATAATAGAGTCTTAAACATTATCTTTCAATGAGGATTCTTGAGATGATGTTTTAATTTTGAGAAACAAAAAAATTAAAATAGTATGATTTTGGAGCTAGAATGAGCTGTAAAAGACATGATTGTTGCTAATAAAAGAAAGAGAAAGGGTCCCTCCCACCAATACAGTGAAAGAACTAATGTTTACTTTACACAGTGGGTTTGATGAACTGTTTGTGTTAGTAACCAAGATATTGTAAATGTGTCATTGAATATTTGGGGACAAATCCAAAGGTTCTGAGAGTGAAACCAGTACAATGCATATACAGTGGACTTAGATCTAGTTGTCTGTGTTAGTAAACCCAAAGCTTGCACATGACTGGGTGACTATTCCAGTACAAATCCAAATTAGGGTAATCTTAGGGAATGTGATCATCATTTAATAAGTGGAGGCCTAAGTAATCACATGGTCTCTTATTGGGGAAAAATTGTGGGAACGAAACGTAGATGGTTGTCTTAAATCAGTGTACCCCACTCTGTGGCTCACAGATCCCAGGTGGTCCATGGAATTATCCTAAGGGTCTACAAATTCACAAGCACATCAGACATTGTTGTCTGTTGACTGAATCAACCAATCACGTTAATGATAAAAATGACTTCCTTTCTCTTTGTTTCCTATAGAGCAGAATAGAAAAGAACACATCACTTTTTAAAATTTCCTTCTAGCCAGGGAAGTAGGCTTAGGTATACATGGGAAGAAGAGGTGCTTGGGTAGGGCAGAGAGTTCCCCAGTGCAAGGGCAGACACAGACGGTCTAAATGGAAGGTATATCTCTATTTGGAACAGCGACTTATCAGGCTGTCACGAACCAATGTTATTAAAAATTCAAATAAAAAACTTACTGCCCTTGTTCACTTCTGGTCTCATTGAGCTGTTCTCTGATAATTTTGCTAGCTCTGTAAGTTTGCCTACAGAGAGGACAGGAACATCTTGCTCATTTGACTACTGTAATTCTCTGTAAATAAATTGGCATTCTGGTTTATAGAGATGATCTTCATGTGCTCAATTTAAAGTGAGTGTTATTGACTTCGGTTTTAGTCTTCTTCTGCCAACAAAATCTATTTGGGAGACAGTAAAGCTGGGAATATAATCCTTAACCGCAAGTATTTCCCAAGGTCCGGGGTACCTTGGGAGGTCACTTGACACTCATGGAGCTGAGGCTTTTCTAGGGACATTTTGCCCTGCTTGCCCTTATCACTGGGTAAGCATCTTGCCCAATCCTCTCATTTCATAGATGGACAAAGAAAGGCATACATCACAAAATGACTGTGGTTTTACCCTCTGCACTTAGTTGGCCTCAGTGAGAGCTATCTGCAAGCTTATGATACAGTTTGAAAATTTTTTTATTTTGAAATAATTTCGGATTTACGCAAGAAACACAAAGTACAGAGATACTCTGCATCCAGCTTCCCCTAAAGTTAATGTATTCCATAACTATAGTGCATTTATCAAAACTAAGCGATATAATACTAACTGAACTACAAGCTTTATGCAGATTTCCTCAGTTTTTCCCACTTGTGTCCTTTTCCTGCTCCAGGATGCAATCCAAGATACCACACTGCATTTAGTTGTCACATTTCCTTTGTTGCTTTAAATTGGTGACAGTTTCTCAGTCTTTACTTTTCTTTGATGACTTAGACACTTTTGAAGGGTATTGATCAGGTGTTTTGTAGAATGTCTCTCAATTTGTATCTGTTTCATGTTTCCTCGGGTTTAGACTGATGTTACGGATTTCGGGGAAGAATGCCACAGAGGTGAAGAGCCCTTCCTGTCACAGGGTATCAGGAGTGCATGCTGTCATTAAAGATATTAACCCAGAGCAGTTGGTTGAAATGGTGTGTGCCAGATTTCTCCACTGTAAGTGTAAATGCTGTGAGGCAGAGTCGCTAATGTCAACCTCCACTCAAGGAGAGGGACGTTGAACTCCTTCTTTTGAAGGGAGGAGTATCAAAGGATTCATTGGTGTATCTTAAAACCACTACACTATTTTATAACTTTTGGGTGGAGATATTTTGAGCCTATGCAATATCCTGTTTCTCTTTCAGTTTTATCCACTAATTTTAGCATTCATCAGAAGAACCTGCCTAGAGCATAATTACTGTGGTATTCTAATGGTAATTTTGTTTTCCTCTTTCTTTCTACATTTATTAGACACAATATTTTTAATGGATCTCTATTTGTATCCCAGGGTGTTTTGTGACCTGGCATCTTTTTATCTGGCTTCTGAACTTGGTCACCCGGGGTAAGTCCTTGTCTTGAGAAGATCTTTTCTTCTAGAAGAAAGATTCACAGGTTTCTTTCCCCATTCCTTTTGTAGTGATCAGATTTTCTCTAAGTCTTGGCATTTAAACAATATTACACATACCATTGTTTTCAGCTTTCCAACAAAAAAGTCAAACATAACATTTCTGTTAATGTTTCATAGGATGATCTTACACTTAAAAAATTTTTTTTATTAAGTATGGTTGACATATAATGTTACATTAGTTTCAGGTGCACGATATAGTGATTGACAATTCTATACATTATGCAATGTTCACTATGTTAAGTGTACTTACCATCTATGACTATAAGGAGGATCTTACTCTTTGCATATCTAATTTACCTTGTGTGTGGGATAGCTGGTATCATCAGTTTACTTTCTTTCTTTTTTTAAAGATTTATTTATTTCTTTTGGAGAGAGAGAGAGCGTGAGTTGGAGGGAGGAATGGAGGGAGAAGAGGAGAGAGAATCTCAAGCAGACTCCCCGCCGAACACAGAGCCAGATGCGGGGCTCGATCTCACAACCCTGAGATCATGACCTGACCCGAAATCAAGAGTCTGATGCCTAACCAACTGAGACACCCAGGCATCCCATTCACTTTACTTTCTGACCTTTTGTCAGACTATAGACAAAAATGGAAGCACATACATTTTGCTGTGCATAAGTTTAAATAGTTTTATGAAGTTCCCTGCATTTCAATGTTTCAAAGGCTTAGAATATTTTCTTTGTTAATGGAATATTTCAAATATTAAAAAGTACAGAGAATAGTATTATAAACCCTCATGTACCTATAACCCAGCTTCAACGTTTCCAAGGTACAGTCAACCTTGTTTCCTCTGTAACCCTCTCCCCTGCCTTGCAGCTCCCTACTCTTGTTTATTTTGAACCTAATCCCAGGTATTACATTATTTAATCTGAAAGTCGTCAGTAGGTATTAGAATGTTTTTTGGTGTCAACTAGAAATGGTAATCAATTAATTAATTTGCTCATCGACTTATTTATTGACTGGCACTGAGCTACATTCCAGAAAAATGAATTGAAAAAACATGAATTCATTCCCTACTCTCTTGGCGTCTGGATTCAATTGCACACTGAAGTTACTGTCTGAGCCGCCTTAGTTCTCTTCTAAGTTACTTAACTTCTCTTTGTCCCAGGTTCTTGTTATGTAAAAAGGGATAGTAAAGATACCTTACTTAAAGGAGCCTTGTGAAGAACAAATGGATAATTTATGGAAATTCGAGCATCAAAAATGATTATTGATTTTAGTTAATTGAAATGGATTGAATCTATTGAAAACCTGTGAATCCATGCTAATACTTAAAGAAAGGAGTCAGGAAAAAAAAAACATCCGAATTTGTCTCTAGTTGAGATGGCTATCAAACCACCTTTTTATTTTGAAAGCTGATAAATAAAGGGAAAGCATTAAGCATTTATCTACCTTTTAAAATAGAAACTATATTTGGGGGTAACTAAGTAGTGGCTATTGTTCGGGGACATCTCTAATTTACAGAATTGTTAGCTAGTAAATGTAGAAGGTAACATATAATTAGAAACTCATTATTGTGCCACCCCCTAAGGTGAGTATTGATTCAGGAAAAGACAAAACCATTAAACCATTTAAGTTAATGGTTGATAGGCAGGGTGACCATTCATCCAATTTTGCCAGAAATAGTCCCGGTTTCTGACTCTAGTCCAGATGTAACTATTCATAGTGCAGATAGTACTCTGATTACAACGGAAGGATAGAGCTGCCGTTACTGTAACACAGTGTCCATCTCAGCCTCATTAAGGGTGGGATCATCACGAATGCATATATTTCTTGGTGTGTTATAACTGAAATAAACGGCACTACTTCTGAAGTTCTCTTCATAAAAATGTGCAATTTATATCTAACTGAGTCTTCAGATCTCATTTCCAGCTTACAGAAATACCAGGGTAAGAGGGAGCAATCACACAGATCCAGAAAGTGGAACTAGTCTGGTATCTTCAGCAAGTCAGCATCCTGACCGAAGAACTCCTCCAGGTTAAAAGTGACTTAAGCAACATGGCAATCAGGTGCATTGCATGGTTCTAAATTGGATCGTAATTTGGACAAATCAACGGAAAATGACATCTTAGAGACAGCTGGGGTGAGTATGGACTTGGCATTACTGTTCATTTTGTTAGGTGTGAAAATGTTATTTTTGATACACAGAAAACTGTGGGGTTTTGTTTTGTTTTATTTTAAGAGATACATACTGATGTATTGAGTCATGGAATGTTAGGATGTTCCTCATTTACAGTGCTACAGCATTAAAAACAAAAAAGTTGACAGGAAAAGAAATAAGACAATATATGTGAAACATGCCATATGCATAATGCTCAGTGTTACAATATGTAGTAACGAGTGGTTGGAACATTAAGAGACATGAAGGGTGAATGGGGGAAATTACCAAAATGGGCACAGCAGGAGGTCAGATTTTCTCTCTGAAGAATGCTTTCTGGAGGAAGTAACCAGGAAACTGAGACCTGAAAAAGATAGTGTGGCAGGTAAGAGGGCCCCCAGGGCTCCCCGCCTGCTGGTGTTCAACTCTTGGGTAATCTCTCCTTGTGTGTGAGCTGGATTGATTTACTGACCCGCTTGGAATGAACAGGCTATGGGTAGCAGTGATCAAATTTCACTGCCAACATTAAGCTGCAAAAAGTCTGTGGCTTCTGTTTTGGGCATTCTCTCTCTCTCCCTCCCTCCTTCTCTCTTTCTTATTCTACCCCCCCCCATCTCTCCATTTCTCTTTCTCTCTCCCTTTCTTTCTCTCTCTCTTAGATTGCTTATGCTAGGAGAAGCAAACTGCCACGTCTCATCAGCCCCATGGAGAGACCCCACAGCAACTCTTTCTTTTACAAATAAAGAAGCTGAAGCTATGGGAAGTCAAGTAATTTGCCCAGGATTACACAGCCAGTAGTTAGTAGAGCCAGGATGAGAACCCTGATCTCATTTACTCCAAAACCTGTTAGCAACTGCTGTCCATATGGCCTCTTAGGTAGTCAGCAAATGTATCTCCATTTCTTTTTTTTCCTTTTTTTATTTAATAATATTTTTTGTTATGTTAGTCACCATACAGTACATCCCTAGTTTTTGATGTAAAGTTCCATGATTCATTACTTGCATATAACACCCAGTGCACCATGCAATACGTGGGCCCTCCTTACTACCCATCACTAGTATCTCCATTTCTGAGTTCTCTTTTGGTGTTTCAAAGACCAGTATTTCCAGTAAGGAATAATATAGCTGCACAGCACAGTAGATAGCACTGGCCTTATTGGGGAATGACTACTCTACTAGGACTTGGGGATTCAGTGAAGAAAATAGAGTCCTTTCCAAGTATTTCAGTTTAGAGGAGAGAGGAAGAAATGATATATCAGCTCTGCTGTCTTTCTGGTTTGGGTGAGATGTGGGATTTAGCAGTCCCCAATTGGCTTTGGTGTGACATACATCTGTGCTTGAATCCTGGCTTCACCTCTTATCAGCTGTGTGAATGTCACTCTGAGCCAGTTCCATAACCTCCGTAAGCCTCAGTTTCTCTATATGTAAAATGGTGACAATAGGTCTGCCTTGCAGGGCTCTTGAGGGGATTAAAGATAGTGTATGCAAGGTACTTACCATAGGTTTAAGACGGGTGTTCAAAAATGGTAGTTATTAAAATGAAAAGCCTGATTCTGCACTGGAACCACTTTTTAAGAGTCACTTCTGAAGAAGAGTGACTTCACAGCTAAAACTTAAAGCCCTGATGATATGAATTAGTCTTAAACAAATACTGTCTCTTTACCTTACTTTCATATAGTAAGTTTTAGGGTCTGTAATTCAACTGCTGCCAGTTGGGCAAGGGTGGTATTTGTTTTTCTGTTCTGTGTAGCTATGCACATTTTCAGTATCCTGAGTTATCAAGCTTTGACTATAGGAAAGTACATTTGGCCTCTTAAAAGATGCAATGAGTCCCTTTAATTATTCTTTTTTCGCATTGATTCAATAAAATGTGTAGATGTGGCTCAGATCAGATATTTGCAGTATGATTTGTGTAACTATGGAGTGCCAAATAACCGAATTTCCAGCTCATGTTCATGTGAATAAGCTGTGGCAATGAAACAGTGAAATGGTTATGTATGAATAATCATGTACATGTGATACATACACATCTGTATGTATGCCTGCTCTAAACATCTAAAAAGAAGATAATCTAATAAGATATAAATATCTTAATGTCTATATATAGACAAGTAATTCAACTCTCAAATGATAAAACTTTCATTACAACTGCAAAGAGTTTCTTCCATTCATTCAAGCTGATAGTTTGTTTTCACTTTTTGTACATGCCAGTGATTTGCTTTCTATGAGATAACTATTTTGAGGTGTTTTATTTCTTCCCCAACAGTGGGGATTAGTTTGTCCTCAGCCATCTACACCAGTATTATTCTCAGAATAGTTTGCCAGGATTTGGGGATGCAGGCTTATGTTGAAAAAGGGATCTGACCTCTCTTAGACTCCAGTTTGTTTAAAATGTCACGTATTTAGTGAAACTTTAACCATTCTTTGTTTCACCAGTTGATCACCTCAGAACTGTGTTCAGATTACATTTTATCATAATTGATTTTGAATATTTTACTGGGGTTCAATATGACAGGCATTTATTGCAATATAATTCACATCGAATAAACTTCACCCTTTCAAAGTGTACAGTTCAATGCATTTTAGTATATTTTCAAATTGTGCAGCCATCATCACTATCTAATTCCAGAACACATTCATCATCCAAAAAGTAATCCCATACCAATTAGCAGTCTCTCCCTTCACCCCCTGGAAATCCCTAATCTACTTTCTGTCTGTATTGGATTTGTCTCCTCCAGGCAGTTAATATAAATGGAATCATACAATATGTAGCCTTTTCTGTCTGGTTTTTTTTTTTCACTTAGCAAAATGTTTTCAAGGTTCATCTATGTCATAGCATGTATCAGTACTTCCTTTTAATGACTAATATTCCTGTGTATAGATTAGATATAGCACTTTTTTACCCTTTCATTCCTTGATTGGACATTTGGGTGACTTGACTTTTTGGCTATTATGGATAATGCTGCTATAAACACTGTACGAGTTTTTGTGTGGGAGGATGTTTTCAGTTTTCTTGGATATGGTCCCTAAGTATGGGGCTTTGCTGCCCCACTGCCTTGGGTTTAAGGTCACGCTCTGCCATTTACCGGTTCTGTGAAGTTACTTAACTTCTCTGTACCTCAGTTTCATTTATAAACGGTGGCTATTCATAGTACCCACCTTTCAGTGTTTATGAGACTTCAAAGAGCTAATAATACATGTAAAGTACTAAGGACCGAACCTGGTACGTGTGGTTAGGTGTGAGTAAAAATTACCTATTATTATTTTAATATTTTGAGTTCCTTAATGATAGATTTGGTTCATCTTCATTATGCCTATGATACCTGAGTCTAGAGGCTTATTTTTTATTTTTTTCCCCTTCAATAAAAAGAGAAGGAAACAATTCCTTTGCGGTATCAGGGTGTGCTGATTTCAGACAAGCGTATTTCGAAATTGAAGGACAGATGCTTTATATACTGTAAAATAAGCAGAGGCTTGCCATCTCCAACTTGTCTTAATACAGCAACTTATAGCACTCATCAACCGGCGATACAATTTAGGATGTACTTCTGTTGTTAGTAATCTATTATTAATAACGCGGCTCTAATCGCGTGGTTGCTTAAGACTTGATTCTGAAAAGCTGGTAAATAGCTTATTTCCACAGCCACTCTGTGATTGGCTTAGGCGCGACCCAGGTCGATTTTTTGATTGGCTCTCGCCGTGGAAAGGGACTCTGCCTGAGCCAGTACTGCCAATATGTGGCCAACATGGCTCCACAATTGGCTTTCCTGGAAGCCGGCAGACACGTGGCTACCGCAGCCCCGAGTACGTAGGAGGACCTAGTTTTGCTTACCGCGAGAGGGCGCCGGCGGTTCCTCGTTGCTCAAGTCTCATTTCCCATAAAGCCTCCGAGTGACCAATCAACTGGCTGTCTCAATACCGCTTTCAAAGTCGGCGGGCCCTTTCACCAATAGTAAGGCAGATACCGCCCCCACCCTGAGGACTGACGGAAAGCCTCACCAGTCGTCTCATAGATCTCTGAGATCTCCGCCTCGCTCGCACGGGATTGACGATCCGTCCGACCAATAGGAGACGCTCAGTCGGCGGGTGGATGAACGCGGCCCTCTGTAATGGCGGAGCGTGGCGGGGACGGGGGGGACGGTGAGCGATTCAACCCGGGGGAGCTCAGGTAAGGGGCTATGCCCTCTCTTTACATTTCAACACAGTGGAGTCCCAGGGGCTAGGTCTGTGGCGCGGAGATCCGCGGTGGGTGGTGAGCGGAGGAGCCGCGGCGGCTCAGGGCTAGGACCGCATGGGGTTGGCGAAGGGGGAAGGGGAAGGTGGCTTGAATGAGAGAGCGGGGCCGGGGCTGGGCCGCGGCCTCCTGCGCCTTGCCCGGGCGCTCCCTGCGGTTTTCGCGGGTCCTCAGCGCCCCTCGCCGCCTGCGGCCTGCGGGCGGGGTCCGGCGTTCCCGCCTTGGGGCCCCGCCTCAGCCGCGTGCCGCCTCCGCCTCGGCCCCCCTCAGCCTTCCTCTCGGCTTCGCACCGCCGCGGGCCCGATTTTCCTCATCGACCCCCTCCACTCCGCGCTGAATTCCCGGGGACCCTTCGCCACTTCTGGCTTAGCCTTCAACACGCCCTCCGCGGCCCTCGGGGGTCTCCACGTCTGCCCTGTTCCTTCATCCCCACATCGCTTGCTTTTCTGAACTTCCTGTGTATTTCCTTCATTTCTCTCCTTCTATTTCTCATGCGGCATTTGTGAATAACAGCAGTAGCAACAGCCGTTTGTTACGTGCTTCTGTGTGCCTTTGGAGTAGTTGCTATTGTCATTTTGCAGGCCCCTCTTCAGTTAAGTTAGTTGTCCATCGTACAGGTGAGGAAACTGAACCTCGAAGAGGTTGAGGAAGTGGGACAAGGTCGCACTGGTGGAATTGTGGCTCCAGGAAGTGGCTTGAACCCAGGCAGTCAGGCTCCAGACCTGCAATCTGGATCTCTGTTCCATTCTTCTGTTTACGCCATTGCCCTAAAGAGTGCAGTGACCTTTCTTCCTCTGGTATCTCAGTGCCTATGGAATTTGTAATTAAGATTTGGTACAGTAAAAGAATCTTGATAAAGTAAAATTTTTTAGTCAGTGATTTTTGAGGACAGGAGGTACCGAGCTTTATGTACGTTTGGTACGTTTTTGCCCCCCCGCATGGGAAAAATGTCATTTCAGATGTTTAGCTCTCATTCTGAATTGTGCCATTGTCAGCATTTGAAAATGAAAAGAGCAGTGTAGGTTATGAGGACTCTTTAGTATTGTCTGGAGCTCAAGATGAAATTGTATAAAGAAATGGGTATTGTAACTCAAGTTTTCAGGAAAAGTGTCTTCTAAATTCTGAATTGTCACACATAAAAATCCTTATTTGACAGGAATAAAATCTTGTTTTCTTTCACAGATGAATTCCAAATCCTTTAAACCCCATATGTACACATTAGTGACAAGTGATCAAAGTGCATTGTCAGGGTGGTTCAGTATTAGTGATGAAAGTTATTCCTGATTGTGATCTCAAGAGAATACTTAGCTAGTCATATTGGGAACATTACTTTGCATTTTAGAGCTTCACAATGAGTAGTCTTTTAGACTTTATTAATAGGAGCTAGACATTGTTGCAAAACTGATTTGAATAGAGTTTTTAATAGGTGTTCTGTTGCACATATTTTATACCTTGGCCTCTGAGGTTGGAAGTTGCTTCCAGAGCGTATTGTAAAAGCTGTTTCATTTAAATAAAATATTTTAGCATTTCTCAGGTTTTAAGAGAAATTGCTTGTTGATGTGGCTTCTTTGATGGTAGAAATTGAGGCTTAGTTTTTGTATTGGTATCCTTTATGTATATCATGATGTGTTTGTCATAGTCCCTGGCAAATGAGGTGTTCAATGGAAATATGGTAAATAAATGAATATAGGAGATTTAGAGATGGTTTCCTTTTTGGACCTGTATTTAGTGTGTGCTTTGTGACAGTCATTGACCTAGGTACCTGCTAGCAGTAGAGCCTTGAACCAGACCAGAAACCTTTGTCCTCAAGGAGCTTCCATGCTAATTAAGATTGATCCAAAATCTAAATTAAACTAACCTCATCAAATGATCAGCCTGCAAGTGTGAAGAGTCTTAGGCAGGGTCATTGAGTAATTGGCAGGGTCTAGGT
The DNA here is from genome assembly GCF_002007445.2 of Ailuropoda melanoleuca. Taxonomy (NCBI): domain Eukaryota; kingdom Metazoa; phylum Chordata; class Mammalia; order Carnivora; family Ursidae; genus Ailuropoda; species Ailuropoda melanoleuca. The sequence continues at coordinate 33,669,987 of NC_048220.1, forward strand.
CTCCTCACAGTTTTATCACTTAATTTGACTCCCATCAGTAGCATCTCTCTATTTTTGCCCCTTCTGAAAGTAATTGCAGCTTTGTCATCACCACTGGGGACATTGCATATCGGGATAGAATACTTGTAGGGAAGTACATTTGTTCTTGTAAAAAGAAAAATTATTTTTCTATTTATGTAAGTAGACTTCTCTTTTCCAAAAGGGTTGAAAGTGGTAGGGATACAAATAACCCACAATAGACAGAATTTATTCAGAGATCCAAATGCCATCCATCCCTTAATGGCTGAGGACTATTAAGAAAACTTTCATAGAGTCGTATTTGTATAGATCCTTTTTCCGAGGCCTTTGTTTAATGCTTTATGTCTTATGACAAGGTACTTGCAATCTCAATTTCCTCAACTGTAAAATGTGTATAAGAATGCAGTCATCCTACCACTGGCCAGCTGCCTTAAAAAACTACTTTTCTGTGCCGCAGTTTCCTTTGTAAAAATGGTGCCAAACTTTATTGGGTTGTGGTGAGAATAAAAGCATTAGTACAAATACCGTCCATATAACTTGCCTGGTATATAAGAAGTATCTAGCTTTCATTTCATAATAATATCGTTATTAAAAGAGTAATGCTTGTACAGTTATTAACACTGGGTTGCAGCAGTATACTAAGGGGAAATTATATACCAGTGGGTAGAGATAATACAAAACTAAACAAGTGAGAAATTTCTTCATAGCATTTATCATAATTGAAGATTCAAACTGGGTAATGAGCCAGAGCAGAACTAGGAGAGGTTTGGAATAGGAAAAGAGGTTGAGGTAACATTTGGACTGAGGTTGAATAATGAGGAGCCAGTTATGTAAACTTCTTGGGAAAAGCATGCCAGGCAGAGGCTTCAAGGTAATGAACTTTTGAAGTATTTGACCAAAAAAGAAGACTGGAGTCTATAAAGAGGTCAAGTTATAGAGGGGTCAGGTTATAGGAAGTTTGATAATAGTAATTACAGTAATATAGCTAACACTATAGTATAGCTAACTTTCTAATATTAATGCCATTTAACACTTATTAATCTTACTATACTGATGTTACAGCCACAGTAATAATAACTAATACTTATGGAGGACTTAAGTGCTAGGTGCTGTTCCAAGTGCTTGATTAGCTCATTTATTCCTCCTTGCAGTTTCTAGTAAGGCTCTTGGAATGAAACAGTGGTATAGAGAGCTCAGCACATGTGCCATACAGATCTGACATCAGAAGATGGCATCTTTAGGCTGTTGATGGAGGAAATTCTGTGTATTTTTAGTGGCAGACTTGATAGCTAAGCTGTCTAGTCAAATTGACAGTGAAGTGCCTTTTCAAGTAGAGCACTGTGCTAGGTTTTGTGGGGTAATGAAAGTAACGATAAAGTAGTTTAGTGTGTCCCAGATACTATCCTAAATGTTTGGAAGGGATTATCTCATTTAACGGGGAGGTAGGAGATAGATGTTATTTCTCTTCCCTTGCTAATTTACATCTGAGTATACTCAGGCTCAGAAATTATGTAACTAGCCTCAAAACAAGAGGTAGAGCCCTGATTTGACTTTTCTGTGATTCTAGAGCCTAAATGCTTAACTTCAAGCTGTAACTAGTGAGTGAAATTCTAAAGAATTACTGGAAATTTTTCAAAAAGGGAGAGGCAGACTCAAAGGAAATCAGAAGATTAAGGTACATTATTAACTCAGTGCTAAAATAGAATATTTTTCCTTGGTGCTTAACTTCTTTTCTGCTTAAGGTTAAGATTTCCTTCAGTAACAGTGGGTCTCTCTCTTTGGGGGGGGGGATATAATTTGAAGACTGATCATTCCGATAAAATCCTTATTTTTTGTAGTCACCATTTTTACCTCATACTTTGTAACCTTGAGTGCAGGATCATTTGCAAATTTGGTTAAATACACTTGGTATAGTAGTTCTTCGATGTGTTTATAATCCGAGTGTTCTCTTGGAAGTTGTCTTGGTTCTTGGGATTTTTTGTGACAGTTGAACTACAATGTGGAAAATTCAGAGAAAGTTCAAAGGATAATTTTTTTTAAGATTTTATTTATTTATTTGACAGAGATAGAGACAGCCAGCGAGAGAGGGAACACAAGCAGGGGGAGTGGGAAAGGAAGAAGCAGGCTCATAGCAGAGGAGCCTGATGTACGTGGGGCTCGATCCCATAACGCCGGGATCACGCCCTGAGCCGAAGGCAGGTGCTTAACCGCTGTGCCACCCAGGCGCCCCTCAAAGGATAATCTTAAGCAGAGGGTTGAAAATGTAGGAAAGTTGGAAGATCTTAGTGAGGAGAGTATAAAAATGATTATTTTCAAATACACTTAAAGAATGTAACAATCTTCTTGTGAGCATAGAAGTGTAAACTTCATATATGAAGGAGAGAGTTATAGTAGCTACTGGGAAGACTAAGGCAAATTATATTAAAAATAATTTTTATAGTATTCCACATACCCTACTTGTAAGGTAGCTTAGGTACAATATCACCTGGGTATTTATTGGTTGATTCCGTGCATACTGAGAGCTACTGTGTGCGGACCTGTGTGCTGGGAATATACAGGGGAGCGGGGCAGACAGAATTCCTGCTCTAAAGGGGCTTACGTAGACAGTGTGGTATAGTGTTTAAGAGTCTATTGCCTGTGTTCAAATCCTGGTTTTACTACTGAGCCAGCTGTGAGGTCTTGGGCAAGTGATACTTAACTTTCCTGTACCTTAATGTCCTCATCTTTAAAATGAGGTTGATCATACAGTTGACTCTTGAACAATGTGGAGATTAGGGATGCTAACCCCCAAGCCCCATGCAATTTGAAAATTCGAGTATAACTTTTGACTCCCCCAAAAGTAAACTATTATGCTCTTGTCTGGAAGCCTTACCCATAACATAAGCAGTTGATTAACACGCATTTTGTATGTTACATGTATTGCATACTGTTTTCTTACAATAAAGTAAGCTAAAGAAAAGAAAATGTTAAGAAAATCATAAAGAAGAGAACATAAGTAAGTATTGTACTGAATTTATTGAAGAAAATTCACCCATAAGTGGACCTGTGCAATTCAAACCTGTGTTGTTCAAGGGTCAACTGTAGCATCTATCTCATAGGGTTTATGGTGGTTAAATGATTTAAAAAGAGCTTAGAGCACTGCCTTACGCATAGTAATCAGAGTTAATAATTTTTTTTTTGATTTTATTTATTTATTCTACAGAGATAGAGACAGCCAGCGAGAGAGGGAACACAAGCAGGGGGAGTGGGAGAGGAAGAAGCAGGCTCACAGCAGAGGAGCCTGACGTGGGGCTCGGATCCCATAACGCCGGGATCACGCCCTGAGCCGAAGGCAGACGCTTAACCGCTGTGCCACCCAGGCGCCCCTAGAGTTAATAATTTTTTTAAAAAACACTTGTGAGAGGAGATAGATAATACCGTCTTAGGTGATACTACCTATCTGTTTAAGTGCCATGGAGAAAACAAACCACGGTATTTACAGATTGAGAGTTGGGATGGGGTGCAGTGTAGTGAAATGCTTTTCCTTTAGTTAAAGAATACTTGTGATCTCTTAAGCTGCTACCCACCTGTCCCGTAAAAACTTTTTATTTGAAAGTAATTTCAAAAAGTTGCAGAAATGAAGGTAGTATACCTAGTATTAATATTTTATCTCTTCTGCTTTCTTATTTGCACACATGCATGCCCTCTGTTACTCCAAACCGTTTGAGGGTAAGATAGGTATACCATGGCCCTTTACCCCTAAATACTTAAGTGTCTATTTTCTAAGAATGGAGATACTCTCTTACTTAACTACAACACAGTTATCAACTTCATAAATTTACACTGACACGGTACTTATTATTCCTATCCCAGGAGTTGTCCATTAATTCAAAGTATCCTTTATAGCATTTCATCTCTTCAGTACAGAGTCCATTCTGGAGTTAATATTGTGTTGTCATCTCTAGCTTCCTTTAAAATCTAGAACATTTCCACAGCCTTTATTTGTCTTTTATGTATAACATCGACATTTGTAAAGAATATACTCCCCTTCCTCCCTTTTTTCTTTTAAGATTTATTTATTTTATTGTAGAGAAAGCACAGGCACGAGTGGGAAGGGCAGAGGGAGAGGGAGAGAGAATCTGAAGCAGACTCTGTGTTGAGCTTGGAGCCAGACGTGGGGCTTGATCTCACGATCCTGAAATCATGACCTCAGTCAAAATCAAAAGCCAGGCGCTTAACTGACGGTGCCACCCAGGCGCCGCCCCTTTCTTCCTTTTTAATGGAACATTTCTCAGTTTGTGTTTGTCTAATATTTCCTCATTATTAGATTGAGGTTATACATTCTTGCCTGGAATAGGTGATAATTGTGACCCTGTTAGTCGCATGGTGTCCATTTATCCTTTTTAGATGATAGTAATTTTGATCACTTGGTCAGGGTGCCCAGTTTCCTTAATGTGTAGTTAGTAGTTCTTCATGCTACCCTGCAACTGTAAATAGCATGTGGGGAGACATTTTAAGACCATCCAAGTATCAGCCTCATCCAGATTTCCTCCTGGATTTGGTGACTGTTGGCCATTCTTACCGATGGACTTTTTACCATGATGTTTGCAAAATGATGACTTTCCAACTCCACTTGCTCTTAAGGGCCTTTTAAATTTGATTTTAATTAGAGGTCAATAGCTATATTTTGTAATTTTGAGAAGGAAAAATTTATGCATTGCTTTCCCACACAGGATGGCTCAACAGCAGGCCTTGAGGTTCCGAGGCCCAGCTCCCCCACCAAATGCAGTGATGCGAGGCCCACCACCTCTTATGCGACCTCCTCCACCTTTTGGTATGATGCGAGGCCCTCCACCACCACCTCGGCCCCCTTTTGGACGTCCTCCTTTTGATCCTAATATGCCGCCAATGCCTCCTCCAGGAGGGATTCCTCCACCTATGGGCCCTCCGCACCTCCAGGTAAAGAATGTAAAGGTTGCTGTTTGTCAGTGTTAGTATCAAGATTATATATGAGTTTTGCTTAAAAACTAGTTCTTCATTTTACTCTTTAGGAAAATGGGAACTAAAGAGAACATCCGTATGTTAGCATGTTTATCCAAAAGCAGTGAAAACATAATTAGTATAGAAATTCAGAATGGAAATTTAGATGGTGATAGAAAACCATACATATAAAACTAGGATTCAGCAAGGTATTTCTTAACACGCCTTTATCTCTTGAGAATTTAGTAATCCGTCTTTATGGGATATGAAATTTGAAGTTTTAATATATGGATAGAGTGGGTGAAATTTATTTTCAATGATACATGTTGCCAATAAGTATAAATATATGTATATATATTTCTGAGCGATTCTCCCCAGAAGTGATGCTTAGAATAGAATCTAGAAAGTGACGACAAAGACGTAAGTATAATACTTGGGTTTTCTCTCCCTGAGGGAAAAAAAGGTTATCTTAAAATTTTAGAAATAGAATTATTGTGGGATTTTTTTAAATAAATACTTTTCTGGTATTTTAACATGAGGCATAATATTCCTCCCTAGTTTATGTAGACTCCATTATTATCTGAAACGGTGTCATGAAGGTATCAACTCTCAAATGTCTGCTTTTGAGGTTGTTTTCTTTTTGTTTGAGTATGTATCTGTTTTCATGTTTATCCAGGCTGCACACCTCTGAAACCGAATATAGTGCTGTCATCTGCCCTCCATTAGCTTAGATAATCAAGAATGAGCTTAACTAAAAATAGAAAAGGGTAATGATGTAGTATTTAAGTGAAGTTAACTCCGTTTAGATAGGGTTATGTTTGTGGAAGAGACGCAGTTTTAATATTTTGCTTAATAATTGTGTTGTCTTCCAAGTAATGGATAGTTCTACCCCCACCCCCAACAAAGTGTTAAATGGTTTTATATTTCCTTGAAGATTAGAATAAGAAATAGGTTTTTGACCTACTGATTTATTCTAATTTGGATTTATTCTAATTTGTGCCCTTAAGAGTTAAATCTACTTGTAGACTATTATAAAATGTAATGGATTAATGTGATCCTCTAATGGAATAAATCAGATGTTGTAATGTGATATTTTCTAATGTTTTGATACTTTTCTTGGTCTTGATGGGTAAGTGTGTGGTTTTACTTTAAATCTAAATGATTTCCAGCTAATGGTGCATGAGACATATTTGGGGTAGTTATTTCATTGAAAGGGGTTTTTGTGCTATTGCTGGAAAGACTAAACTGAATCCAGAAAAACTTAGAATATGGCAAAGAGGACAGTTTTAGGAAAAGGAAATGCATTTTCATATTATTAGCATAGTGTCCCTTCCATTATACAGATTAAGTTGCTTTGGATAATTGAATTTTAATGTAACTTATAGATTTAGAGGAAATCTTTTTAATTCCTGTTCAGAATCTGTTTTTAAAATGTCAGGCCACATTTTGGCTTTAGTAAGTAAGATATAGCAGTTTCGCTTATTGTTTGGTTCGGGGTCTTTGTCAGCAATCTTTAAAGAATGACAGTAAAGGAATTATCAGAGATAGGGTTATATCAGTAATGGCTCCAGGAAATTTGTTTAAAAATTGTAATATATGCCATTTAAATTCTTACTTTCACTAAAAGTGAAATGGACAACCATTTAATTGTGTCTTTTAAACTTCCTGATGTTTGTGTGTTTGAGCTACATTATTAGTATTACTTGAAAGAAAAGGAAATGATGATTTATTTTCCTACCTTATAGTTACTTCTTAATAGGAAAAGAGAATAGAATAAAGGATTAGGTACAGCTGGTTTTTCTTTTTCAGTTATTGCTATGTTATTTATAAAATAATGTTGCTCTTATGGTTGGTTCCTGTCGTAGGTGAGGTATGGAGGCATTGATGTGCTTGGTGTTCAGCAAGATACATAAATCAGTTTTTTCCTTTTGAAAATAATCCAGTGCTCAGTGTATGAAATAATGCAGTTAAAGTATAAATGAAAAGCAAGATTGATTCATCAGTGATGCCGAAACACAGAGAGGACTCTGTTAGTATTTTGATGTATTCCTTTCTAGTCTGTTTTAGTAGTCATTTTTGTTAAAGAGAAACTTGGCTTATACAACGTAGATGAATGTCTTTGAATGGGCTATAAAACCAGTTTCTCTTACAGTACTTGACTTTTGGGTAGAATTTAGTCATTTGAAGGGGGGAAAAAGATAAATACAAGTGACCATTGTTGTTTTTGTTAATTGACAGAGACCACCTTTTATGCCTCCACCCATGGGAACCATGCCGCCTCCTCCGGGTATGATGTTTCCACCAGGAATGCCTCCTGTGACTGCTCCTGGTACTCCAGCACTGCCTCCTACTGAGGAGATATGGGTTGAAAATAAAACTCCAGATGGGAAGGTAAATTATAAAATGTATTTAGGTTGTTATCTCCTTGGTGACAAGAGAGTAAAAGTTAATAGTTCTGGCAAATGGAGATAAGTGAAAGTATCCTTGTCAATGAAAGTGAGTCTCAGACAAGCACCAGATAGGGTAGAACTCCAAGAAAGGCTCACTGATTGGATTTCTGCACAGATATAAGGTTGCCTGGAGTGCTTACATATGTTTACCTGTGATTCTGGAAGCTTGTATTTTAAATAGTGTCATGAGGTTTGGTGTTCGCTAGGAGGACGCACAGAACTCAGCATATAGTAGTACTCACAGCTACGACTAATTACAGCGAAAGGATCCAAAGCAAAACCAGCAAAGAAAAAAAGGTGTGTGGGGCAAAGACTGGAGGAAACCAAGCATAAGCTTCCAAGAGTCCCCTCAGTGGAATCACATTGAACATGTTTAATTCCTCCAGTGTGGAATTATGAGAATACGTGTGAAGTGTTGTCTACCAGGGAAGATTGCCTGAGCCAAGGAGTTGAGGGTTTTCAGGGAATGTTGGGAGCCCTCTTAAAATTCAGGTGTCCAAGCCAGTCATGGACCAACTTTGTAAGCAAAGCTTTCTAAGGAGAGCAGTCTGAGGCCTTCTAAGTTAACTTCATGCACAAAATACAATCTTGGTTTTCTTTTTTGTGTTAAAAATACAGCACGCTCATTATAGAAAATTAGGGGAAGGGGAGAAAGGAGGGAAAAATTACCTCTAGTATCAGTATACCAACGGCCAATTTCCATGTACTTCTCTTTTCTAAGTTTTTTGTTTTTTGTTTTTTTTTAAATACCTTTTAAGACAGGATATAGTTGCATTAGTGTTCTTTAATGATAGTTGACAGATTCTGGGATACCAACGATTTTGCTTCCTCTGCAGGTTTATTATTATAATGCTCGGACACGTGAATCTGCATGGACCAAACCAGATGGAGTTAAGGTTATTCAGCAGTCAGAACTGACACCTATGCTTGCAGCCCAGGCTCAGGTTCAGGCCCAAGCCCAGGCGCAGGCCCAGGCCCAGGCCCAGGCGCAGGCTCAGGCGCAGGCACAAGCACAAGCTCAAGCGCAGGCCCAGGCGCAGGCCCAGGCTCAGGCACAAGCACAGGCTCAGGCGCAGGCCCAGGCGCAGGCCCAGGTGCAGGCACAAGTACAAGCACAAGCAGTAGGAGCTTCCACCCCTACAACCAGTAGCCCAGCACCTGCAGTGTCCACTTCAACATCATCATCCACCCCATCCTCTACCACTTCTACCACAACAACTGCCTCTTCGGTTTCGCAGACAGTATCAAGTGAGTACCAGCCAGCATGTATTTTCATTTAGGGGTTAGAGAAACGGACAAGTAGGGACTGCATAACAAAATGATCCTAGTGTTTCAGGCGTTATCCTTGATGTTATTTCAAATACATTTTTGACACTAAGACTTCTGGGTTTAAAAAAAAGAACAGGAATTTAAATTAGTAGAAGAAATTATTTGTCCTGTTGGCGTTCATGAAGCTAAACTGGGAAGTACAGAAGTAGCTTTTCCTCTCAGCCAGCGGTAATGCTGGGTGCTGTGGGGTTTGTAAAATAAATGTTAGTCTTTGTTCCTGCCTTTTAGGACTTCAGTTTTTCCAGTTGAGGCAAGAATAATGTATGTGGGACAATTAGGGAGTAGTGTGCTTAATTATACAGTGAAAATAAAAGATGTAGGATTTAAGAAAAGGGAGAGATGAGTAAATGGGTGGATGGACAATGTGGGTATGGAGATTGATCATGAAGGATGTGTGGTAGGATTTGAGTAGGTTTCAAAGTAAATTAGGTATGGGGAACAGCATACACAAAGGTCAGGAGATGAGGATAAATACAGTTTATGGTATTGTTAAACTCTTCTGAGGTGGGGTGTGGTTTTGGTTAACACGTTTATTCAGAGCGAGACCAGGTTACGAAGAGTTTTAAGAACCAGTCAGATGGGTGAGGCAGGTAGGTTCCAGGGGTTCAGTATAAGTGCAGTATTTGGGAACATTTTTCTGGTGTTCTTTTTTGGGTGGGGGGGGCGTAGTTCCTGAAATTAGGGAAAGTTATTAGGCACTTTTTAGTAATCTCGTTCAGAGTTCGGTTGATCCTAGAATGGGATACAGGCAAATGAGTGAGGAGCGGAGATAGAAGCAGTCAGAATCGTAAGAGAATTTTCATTATAACGTCACAGAAGCCCCAGGCTTAGACCTTTCCTAAAAGGATGAGAGGGGATTAACAGATTTTAGGAATGAGGAGAGAAGAATTGTTAATTTGCTGAAAAGATTGTCATTAATATTAACACTACTAGTCCTGGGAAGTTTTTATTTGTGTTTTTATATATATGGTACTACTTAATCTTCAGGCTGAGATTGAGCCCCAAAATATTTAAATAATGATTTTATCGATTTGATTATATGTTTTGATATTGCTATGAAGTATGTAGTTAACCGTATAGGTGATTAGAAGTTGGATTATTTTGCTACCTGGATAATAGATGAGAATAAGAAGTCCCTTAGCTTCAGGGACTTGGGAATTATTAATGTCTTTTATCCTGTAAGAAATATGTGAGAGATTTAATCATAATAGATTCAAATTGGATTGATAACAAGGAGTAAGTAAGGTACACCTAATACAGAGACAGTTTTTTAATGGCTGTACTTGATATAGTTTAGACAGATTGGGGGAAAATGCACTTAGTAGGAAGATGTAAATAATGCTTTACATCTTGCTTAGCTAAGGTGAATTCTGATATGGAAGTATAACTGACAGTTGCTAGCTGGCTGAGGGGCTTTCCCTTCTCATAGGCTAGTGTTCCTAAAAACCTGTGTGGTAAGGCAAGAAACTGCCAGTTTTTACGGGGTGCCTGTGGTGATAATGACAGAAGGAGATTAAGAAAAGCATTGCAGTTCTGTGTGGAGGCTCTGTGTTGCTTATACTTTTGTTCCCTTCCTTCTTAGGAAGGAGAAGTAGCAGTACTTTGTTTTAAAGAAGGTTGGTAGCAGAATACTTTAACTGTCCTTTATGTATTCTGTTTCTGTATCAGAGTGGTCTGTCCATAGGCTCATAGCTGTCTTGCTGCTGTGAACTATTCTATTCAGAACTCCGGTTTGTCATTTTTTGCACTGCTGTTCACTGTTTGGGAGGCCCTTATTCTAAGAACAGAATAGCAAAAACATGTTCTTTTTACTGCCCTTAAACATCACTTTTGATGTTCTTTCTGAGTATTCCTGATGTCTGTTTTTATTTCACTTGATTCAGCATCCTGGAGTGTTGTCATACTGCAGTCTTAGTATTTCTCCATCTGTTGTAGTCACTTGTCTTTTTTAATTAAGATCTGAGGCTGGATTAGGAGTATATTTGAGGCCTAGTCTTTCACTAGTTATTTTAGCAAAAGGTGTTAGGAGTTTAGTGACCATTAAGTTCTAGCTCCCATTCTCCCAGTTTCCCATTGAATTCTTTCATTGCCTTTATGTCTTTCTTCTCATGACTCATGGCCACAAATCAGATTTAGAAAATCCTGCGTCAGCAGGAGGAGTGGATTGAGTGAATAACTTTTTGCCATCTCCATTGGTGTTCCTTTCCACTTGAAATTTGATGCTTTTGTAACTCCTAGTCTTTTCCTGAGTATAGTACTTTTTATCATACTTCTAATTATATCTAATTATTACTACCATAACATTTTAAAAAAATTGATTGTATGAACTGAGGTATAGCCCTGTGGTTAAATGGAAATAAAAATTAAGAAATTTATATTTTAGCCCTAGCTGAGCATAAACTCATTTTATCCTGTGTAAGTTTGTGAAAAATGCTGATGTAATCCTCCTTCTCAGGGAAGTTGGGAAGAATAACTGGACATATTTTCAGCCATTATAGTAGATTACAGATGCTAAGTGGTATATTTATGGGACTGGGCAAATGTTGCATGTAATTTGTATTTTTCACACTGTTATAAAATTATATTAATATGATACTGTACCCTAAGGCTAGGTCTATGCTAGACCAACAATTCATTCCTGGGCCCCTGAAGATACTTGTTTGGCCCTGCTGTCTATTTAGCCAAGGTGAGTCCCGCATTAACAAGTATGAAATTGCTCACATCTTCCCAGCCTAAGTGAGTTTTTCATTATTAGGATCTGAACAAAGGTATAAATTTTGTCAGGTGGATTATTGGGTGGCTTGTATTCAATAGTGTGCTTTCCCGTAGAATAAAATTGGCATAAGGATTGGGAATGCACTGTTTTATTTCATTTAATTTGAGAAATTCATTCTTAGTCCAGTATAGGTAGTTTGAAATTTTTTTTTACATCAAGAAAAAATGAAGTATTTGTTACCAGTGAGTTACCAAAATGAATTTTGTTTTGGAACTAAATGTGTTATAAATAAATAACAAAAATGTTTTATAATACTTGAGAACTGAAACTTTTAAAAAAAAGTATAAAATACAAATTTTATTTATTTTTTGGGTCACAATTTGATTTTAAATGTGGTAACTGGAGATGAAATGTTTTATTTTTGGTACTTAAAAATAATGTATTAGAATCAAATTATCCCGAATTTCACATTCTCCTGGTCTCTCACACTGGAAACATGAGTTATTACTATTTTTTCTTTTTTAACTGTAGAGAAACCCAACTTGTTTTTTACTCCGTTTGTTCATACTCAGTCATTAGTTATTGCATATCTTTTTCTCACTGTTCTTCCTTGCTTGGGTAGTTCCAGATAGGTTGAAATTGATTTTCTCACCTCTGTTCTTCCTTTTCTTCCCATTCATCTGCCAGATTAATTCATCAAATGAACACCGCTTAATTCACTTCCATACAGAAACCTCCCTTTTGCCACAAAGTCACACAAATAACACATGAATGCATTCTTATGAAACATTAAACTCTAGTAATGAAAGATACGCAGCAAAAGGTGAAAGGCATACACAGATGTAATGAGTTCATACATTTTGGTGTGCATTCTCCTAGGTCAGTTTTCTACATTTACCTTAGTTCTTCCCTTTCCCTACCCAGTAAAGTGCAGACTCCCTAGTCTTCTGTCAGAGCCTTCTACTTTATGCCTCTGGCCTGCCTTTCCAGTGATAACTCATTGGTTCTTTTGATATGCCTAGTGTTTTACTAGTTGACTGCTTGCCTTGTAGTTTCTAAATAATTCCTGGTTGTCATCTCCTCTTTGCTTTTACTCACTTTTTCCACCACTTGCTTATTTTCTCCTCCTGCTTTGTCATTGTCCTTGTCGAAATCTAATCTTTCAAGGCTTGTCATCACAGTATACAATTTTCTGTACCCTCTCACAGTTAGAAATGGTCTTTGCGTCTTGATTTACACTCCTATACATTTATCCCATTTCACTTTGTATTTTAGTTGTTTTTTGTATTTCATTTAAGCAACTATTTTCAAGCTTCTTGAAGACAGAGATCTTGTTACAAATTTCTCGCAGTGCATGGAATGGGCTCTTAAATACTTAATGAGAGAATGATGATTGAATATAGCGAAATGGTTTATGAAGGAGTGATACATATTTTTGTTTTATCTTTTATCAGCACCCACAACACAAGATCAGACCCCAAGTTCTGCTGTTTCAGTTGCCACGCCTACAGTTAGTGTTTCAACTCCTGCTCCTACAGCCACACCTGTGCAAACTGTTCCCCAGCCGCATCCCCAGACGTTACCTCCTGCTGTTCCTCATTCAGTACCTCAGCCGGCAGCAGCAATACCTGCTTTTCCACCAGTAATGGTACCTCCGTTTCGTGTTCCCCTTCCTGGCATGCCAATTCCACTTCCAGGTAAACCAATAGATTCTAATAGTCCTTTCCAGCTATGTTTTCATATTGTCAGTTAGTTTGTTCTCATGTGTCTGTTGCATTTGAAATTTGCCTTGAATCTCACCTGTTTGAAATGTTTTTGAAAGATTCATGGCTAACTGCAATATTTTCTCTTCAGTTTTGGTAAATGTCCTTTTTTTGTTGTTGTTTACATGTCTTAAAATTAGAGCCACATTTGAAGCTACACTCATTTTTGGATAATGGCCTCAATGAATTAAAAATGATCATCTTTTCATGTAACTATGTTCAAATGCAATATCTTTAAGGGATTGAGTCTGTGAAGTTGAGAACTTACAGGTCATTAATAGCTAATACAAATTGAGTGATTTTATGTATTGTGCCCTGTTCTAAGCACCTTACATGTAATAACTCAGTTTAATTTTTGCAACCATCGTATGAGGTAGGTACACAGACAGGTGAAATTACTTGCCCATGGTCACATAGCTAATAAGTGATGGTGTTGGGATATGAGCTGAGTATTCCAGACGGGAAGACCACGCTCTTAATAACTATGCTATACTGGGAAGAAAATGTGAATCACTTAACTGTAAGAAATTCATCTAAAGCAAAACTGAAGCTTTTCCTTTTAACGTGAAGTGAAGTATAACCTGCACCATTTAAACATTTACATAGTTAGAGATTGTGGAGTAGAATTTTTCCTGTAGCGATTAAACAGTGATAGTGTCAGGCATCCTAATTTGAATGCATTTGCTGTTGGCAAACACATTTAACCCTTCCTTAATCCATGGTCTGTTCTCCTAGTATTACAGTTTGAAGCTTTTGTATCTTAGGGAGCTCAGTTCATAGGGCTAGTTTGTAGCAAAGATGGAGAGAATGTAGGCTTCTTGTCTCCCAGTTTCATATTCCTCCTGCTATCTATTATTGCTATTTTATTGTAGTAGTTCTTATGTAAGAATAGGGTTGTAGTATAGCTATTTCTTAGATCTGTACATATTTTAATTATTGCTCTTGTTCTAATTGTCTTTTTCCTTGTGACCGCTTGGAAAAGAAGCAGCCACTTAGGTATTGCACCTTAGCAAGAAAGAAACCAAAAATTTTAAGAATTCGTGGGTTTTTTCCCTGAGGAAAACCTTTTGCACATCGTTGATGTGGTGCTAGATAATTAAATGCCCAATATGTGCTGTTTAAGAAACTCAAATGATTTAAAAGTAAGAGAAAACCAATAATGTTTCCTCATACTAGGGATTACCTTTTTTCTAAATTAAATTTTAAGACAAGCTGCTGGATAATTGCCTCTGGATATACTTTTGGTAGAAAACCAGGTGATACGTGGAGACTAGGTTGACATTGGTCATAAGCTCTCACAGTCTTGCTCTGCTCTGGGGTCAAGGACAGTATTCAGACCATATACTGGATTCTAAATGATCTGAAGAAGCTGGAGTTGTGAATTCTGTGGAGAGATGATTGAAGCATAGCATAGTAATGTTACCAAAGTACTTGAGAGGTTTTGTAAAAGGACTTTTGCTTTGAAGGTTCTTAATAGGAACCGGTGGGTGAAAGGTACAGAGTAGCAAAATTCATTTCTATGGAGCATTGAATTTTGTCACAATAAAATCTCTTCACTTATAGCTCTGTTTTGATACGGTCTTCTTTGACCCTTAACCCATCTTTAAGTTTTAAAATGGATGGTAGTGACCATTTAACCAAGCGTGGTGGTACCTGTGAAGTTTAGCAATAAAAGGCATTTGGTAAATGACAGTCACTAATGTCATTTTGTAGGTCATTTGGAAGAGAGCTTGAGTTAGATAATCTGTAAAATTATGTCCAAGATGCCAAGATTCCTTAAAGAGAGAGTTAATGTTTTATAGAAAATAATAATAGTATTTATTTCTGTGGTAAGGTATCTTTGATATTATGAATTCATTTTCTCATTTTCCCTTTTAATTCAGTTCTCCAAGGTGCTTTTGTTGGGGGGAGGGGTTAAAAAAGGGAAAAGATGACTTGTTTTTCTCCTCCCCAAATCTTTTATTTACAGTGGGATTGATCTCTTTTTGTTTCTTTTTATCAATTTGGCAGTAAGGTAAACAGGAAAGATTTGGATGTGATTTATCCTGGAGCTTTAAGTTCCTATCTGTAATAGCAGTGTATGGCTCTAATAAGGATGATTAAGGAAGAGATAATAAATAAAATGAAGGAAAGGACTGGAAGAATTATAGGTACAATACAGGAGTTAGAGTTGGAATTGGGAATAGTAAATTGGATTGGAATTACAGGATTTCTAAGACTATAAAATCTTATTTGGAATTTGAAGAAACTTGTCTTTGACATTAGAACTATTCAGAATGTGAAATGGAGTTTTCTGATTTCTTAGTAGAACATAATTTGAGAATAAAGTTACAGGAAAATTGAACAGATGCACCCTTTAGATTTTTAAAATTTTATTTTTAAAATTTGTTTATTTGAGAGAGAGTAAGAGCCAGCTCGATCAGAGGGAAGGGCAGAGGGAGAGGGAGATAGAGAATCCTTAAGCACACTTCTTGCTGAGTGTGGAGCCCAACACAGGGCTCGATCTCACAACCAAGAGATCATGACCTGAGCCAAAATTGAGAGTCGCATGCTTAACTGGCTGAAGCACTGAGGCACCCAGGCACCCCAGATACTCCCTTTAAATAGAAGATTAAAAATTTAGATGTGTGGTAGTATTGTGAGTCTTATGTATGTAATCACCCTCAAAGAAAACCTTAAGTTCGTCTTTTTATCATGAGAAGAAACACGTATGACCTTTTAGTATGGTCTCGTTGTTGTCAAATAGAGGAATTCTGTGTTGGCCCAGTTGATATTTAATAATGGCACTTAGGCCTAAATATGAATAGAGTTGATTTTTCTTCTGTTTAAGTTGAATAGTTAAAATTATCTTTTGGTGGGTGGTTTTAGAGAAACTTGAGAAAAAAGTTCATGTATTCTAAGGATTGAATTTTTAGGGCCGACGTACTAGGTTCAGTGGTCCTGCAGATGGCAGTATTTATACTAATTTAAACCTAATATGTGGTTTAACTTCTTTAACCAAATGAATTTTTCCCTTGCTTTCTTTTAACATCAGGGAAAACAGAACCATACGTATGAATTAACTCAGTATGCTTTTATGATCCAGCGCTTTTGTTTTAGTGTCAGAGGTAATAGGAAGTTTAGCTTTAATATTCTTTAGTTAAAATAGTAAATAAGAAATTAAAGGCGTTTTTCAAAAATTGGCAGTATTTTTGTGTGTGTGTGTGTGAACTTAGGTACCTTATTTACAAACTGAGGGGTTTAATTTCAATTTTTAACTCTAAGAGAAATTTCTTTTCCTATACTTTAGTGGGGAAAATAGTATGTTATTTTAAATTTTTATTGGTATGAAACTAGGTTTAGTTTTTTCAGCCAAAACAAATAGAAATTAAAACTTAATCCCCCAACCCCTTTTCTTCCTGCCTTCAGCCTTTCCCTTTAAAATTTTTTTTCTAATTCACACTTAATTTTGGATTTCTTTAATTAATCAGTCTTAGTTTTCCAGCTTTTCCTTTCACTCCCTTTTTATCACCATTGTAATGCATCATGATGAATCTTCATTCTTCTAAGAACTGTACGTAATTTCCATTCTTTGATACAAGTGCTACTTCTTTAGTTGGCTTAAATAATAGAGGTTTCTGAGCAATCAGCCCATGTAGTCATTAGCGCTACTAAAGGGGCTGTATTTTTCTTCACATGTTATCCGGCTTCCACACTGTTTCAAGCCTGTGACATTCCATAGAGCAGGTCCTGAACATGGATATTTTGTCATTAGTTGAATGCAACCCTTTTCATCTCTGCCCTTTTATTTAAAATATTGTTTGCATTGGAATATTTGAATCCATCTCATACCTTACTTTCTTCCTTTCTCTTGTACCCCTCTTTGTCCTATTTTATTCTTTTTCTCCTTCTGCATGGTTATGCTCCATGCCTTAGCTTCTGCATGTAGTTCCCACTTAGCAGCAGCACAGAGAAGGTGTCTTGTCAGTGTCATGCTGCATCTGCCTTTCACTGGTATCTAAGCAACAGCAGCATGGGTTTGATGTCCTGTGGGAAAATGTCCCACATGAGAACTTGTTATATATATGCAATGAAGGGGCTTCCTTCATTGAATTTAAACTCTCGAGACTCCTTCAAATATTATCAGAGCTGGTTTGATAAAAAGGTAATTGATGCTATAATTTAGAATTAGTTATCATTGGATTTGGCACCACTTCCCACAAAATGTCAAACAGAAAGAAATTCTACTCCATTCCTGGTCTTTTTCATTGGAAATAGCATTCTAAATTGTAGTGGTAAATTACTTCCCTGAATCCCAGTGGTAGCCGACATACCATGGCAGCTTTCCAACGTATGCTTGCTTATCCATTTTACAGGTGTAGCAATGATGCAAATAGTCAGCTGCCCGTATGTAAAGACAGTCGCTACCACCAAGACCGGTAATTTTTTAAAACCATCTTAGTTTGTTTTGTCTGTAAGTTGGCATGGTAGTGAATGTTGTTGTTTATCCTTTTATTTATTTATTTTTGCCCAAGTGAGTGGATTTTTTTATATTTTTCTTTTTAATGAGCAGTATAAATACAGTTGTCATATTTGGCCAACACTTAATTTTCCCAATTGCCTGTAGTATTAGCTTCTTTGGTTCACAAAAGCAAATAAGGTCAGATCACTTTATATCTTAATTTTTGTAATAAGTGTAAACAACTTCATTCTCATATTCATAACATTTAATTTTATTTTTGATGTGTTTTTAAGTTAAATATAAAAAAATCATTTCCATGTGTAAAGTGATGTGATTATGCTTGCATGCTAGTGAGTATATGTGTGTGAATATTTGTGTGTATAATATAAATTTACATTTGAAACTTATTGAAGATAGCTCCCGAAACTTAAATTCTAGAATAAGATATGAGGGTTTTTTTTCAATTTGGATTCATATATCCTTAGTTATTTGTATAATGTCAGCTTGTGTAGCTGTCTTGTTAAAAAAAAAATTAATCTTGGCTTACCTTTTAAAAAATAGAAGAAACTGCTTTTTTTTTTTAAGGAAAAGAGTAAACTGACAGTTAACAGGGACATCTGACTTAATCACTTAGTATATTAAAGTGGATTTGATAATAAACTCAGTCATTTACTTTAAAACTGAGAATTTTATTCATACCCTTCTAGGTACCTTAGAACTAGAAAATAATTTTGCTTCAGGGAATATGCTCAGTAAATGTTTGTTGTCTTGATTTCATTAGAATTTGAGAAATTCTTTATAAAAATTATTTCTCTTCACACGTACAGAATGTGTCATCATTTTTATAATTATTGTTAGGACTTCATCATAACTATTATCCAAATTTTTGACTGTTCTTAAGGTACTTCTTAGGTTGAATTTCTGAACCTATTTGAATTTAGATCTTAGAACTAAACCAGGGAAATAGCATTAAATAATTAAATCACATTTTAAATGATTTTTTTTTTGTTCCAACTGGCTCATTCATTTATTAATACTTAATAGAAAGATGTAGCTCATATTTTAAAGTTTCATTTTGCTTTACAATTTGATACTTGGACCTAACTTTGTATTCTTCTTCTTTTAGGTGTGTTGCCAGGCATGGCCCCTCCTATCGTACCTATGATACACCCCCAGGTTGCTATTGCAGCTTCCCCTGCTACCTTAGCTGGAGCGACGGCAGTTTCTGAGTGGACTGAGTATAAAACAGCAGATGGAAAGACATATTACTATAATAATAGAACGTTAGAATCAACCTGGGAAAAACCCCAAGAGCTGAAGGAAAAAGGTATAGTTTTAATGACTTGTTGAGATGTAGTAAAAGCTATGATACTATAAATAGAATGCTATTTGAAATTGAGTTAATTCCTTTTTAACACATTTGAAGTATTTGCTAATTCCGTAGTTGTTGGATTATTTATTTCTACCAAATTGATAAATAACGTATGTATTTAAAAAGCCAGTTCCACTTACATGTTTGTCCATGATTTTTCCATCTGGAGAAATTAAATTATACATCTGTACACATATATATTTTTGCTGTTAGGAATTGCATAATTATTCTCCTGTGTAATTACTGATGTCTAACATTAATAGTACTCTCAGGAAGAGATGTCTGTATTGCATGTGTTCTGAAGAAAGAAGTGTAGGCCCTTGGAGTCTTGGATGAAGAAAACTCATGATTTTCTGTATCACAGGTTCCTCTTTCTAAGAATCTTAGTATCTTGTCCCTTTGAGCAAAATGAATCATTGCTACAAATGATACTTGAGTGACTTGAAAGACTATATCCCCCTGTAGTCAGTGGTTCTTTTCTAGTGACAGTTTTCCGATGGTATAGCAAGGTATTTGAAGGTGACCAGTACATTATGTTGAAATTGATGATACAAAGAAGAACATTTTATCTTTGTAGTTAATAACTTCTAGTTATGGAATATTTTAATTGCTTAGTCTCTAAAAGTTCTTGGAAAATCATACCAAAAACCATTGAATGACATTGTCTTAACTTTGTATAGAAAAATTAGAGGAGAAGATTAAAGAGCCAATTAAAGAACCTTCTGAAGAACCTCTGCCAATGGAGACGGAGGAGGAGGACCCTAAAGAAGAGCCGATAAAGGAGATAAAGGAGGTAAAGGGCCAAGACCGTTAACCTGGGAGCCAGCATTAACTGTTGGGTACAATTTACTTGTAATTGAAAACCCATCTGATACAGATTTAGATAATTGCTGTAGTCTGATTTCTGAAATTTTAGGGTTCTTTGAAGTTTGTATTTCAGTTTTTCCTTTGAAAGTTTCATTAAATTACTTCTTATGGTAAACCAGGGCCTCTAGAAAGGACCAGGGCATCGACCCAATCCCAACCTCCTGCTTTATAGACTGGCACATGGTAAAAATTTTAAGTACAGCTTTATATTTGGGGAATGTGATATTTTATCTGTCTTATTCTGGCATGGAATGATCTCTACACAACACTGAAAGAGCTCTGCTTTTTGGAAGCTTCCTTTATTCAGTGAGGGACTAATGGTAGTCTTGTTTTATTAGTAAGGAAGTTAGCAGGAGAAAGAAATAACCTTAAAGGAAGAGGTCTCATCTGATTTTCTATGCTAAATTCTCCATTTCTGCACCTAAGCAGATGGTTAGTGAGTATGTAAGATAGGACCATCTGCTATTGCTGGGGTCTGCTATTGTAGAATTCGGCTCTGTCTAGGGAGCAAGGATTTAGAACTTTCTTAGAAATTCCCACTCAGGGTCCTCACTATGCTAGCAACAGACCTTATGTTGGTTGCACTTTGAGGTGTTCACAGTATTACTTGTATTTGTATAAGATACAGGTATAGTTTTGTGATACTAATTAAATGGGAGTAACATCATTTCCCTTAGGAGCCCAAAGAGGAGGAGATGACTGAAGAAGAAAAGGCTGCCCAGAAGGCGAAGCCAGTAGCTACTACCCCTATTCCTGGTACTCCATGGTATGTACTTGGCTTAATTAGTAAGTTAAATTTATTTCGTTCTTGTTTGCTTATTTATTGCCATATTTGATTGTTACATGGTTTATCATATAGGAAGAAAAGGTGCTTTAAAAAGATACATGCCAAGTAGATGTGAATGAATATTTTGGTTCTTCTTTCTTGTATTTTGGGTGTTCAGACCTAAAACTCAATTGCTGCATTGTCTTTCTCCTTTCATGGTACTGTCCATTAATGTTTATTGTATGTGATTATAGACTTGAACTGCTGTGAGATCCTGAATCTCCTTTTTATTGTTTAAAATTAATTTTGTGCATCTGCCCACATACATGATTATATTTATAGAACTGTGTGAAGTTGTCTTTTTACTTAAGTGTACTTTTTCTTCTTTAGTTTTCCCTTTTCTTCTCTCTGCTCTCTCCTGTTCCTGCTCTAGCCCGTTTAATCATACACAGTCCACATATTGCAGGGAGTTGTTCCTTACGTCTTGTCATTTATAGGTTCCCCTCCATTGTGTTTTCATTGCTTTTTCCTTTCTGTTTTTGTTATTTAAAAAATAAATATGTTTGTTACCTGGAGGCTCACAGTCTGAATGTTACTGTTGCATCCCTGTGGTACCATTTCAGTCTAGAAGTCCTGAATTTCCTGCAAACTAGCAATCGTCTATGTAGAGACCTGAGCAGATTCACATGTGATCTTTTTGGCAAGACTAGTTCATAAGTGGATGTTTGGCAGTGTCTGGAGACATTTTTGGTTGTCATAACTTGGAAGGGATTAATAGCCTGTAGCATCTAGTTGTTAGAGGGCAGCGATGCTCCTAAACACCCGAGAGCTCCCTGCAAGAGTTCGTTATGTCCAAAATGTCAGTAGTGCTGAGGTTTTTACAGTGATGAATTGATTTGAGTGTTAAATTTCATAGATTTAAATACATTTTCTTTGCTTCTGTTATCGTTATTATTCTTACTGAAGTTCAGTTAATTCAGCTAGGGCTGGGTGAAGCCTCTTAAGGTTGACTGGGGTTTTTTGTTGCGACCCTGTCATTGATCCTTTCCTTGTTTTCTACTCTGACAAAGATGTTCGTGGCTTTCTCATGTATTTCGTATCTTAGGCCTAGATTCAGCCATTTTGCTTTTGTGGGACGTGGCATTTATAGGATCTAGGGATAGTTGTTAACTACCGAATAAGTCATTATCTTTAGACCTCTTTGGTAGACACGGATTGAAGATGCACACATTTAAAGATACATCGTGAGTTCATATCATTACTTGTAGTTGAGATTTACTACAAGGCTTTTACTGAACCTCATCATCATTTTAATTCAGCGTCCCCTTTCCTGCTGAAAATCCTTCTGCTGAGTGATAGCAACGTAATTACTCATTTGCTTTTCTCACATATGAGTCACAGAATTGTGGTACCAACACTGTCACTAGCAGTGTGATACTGAAGAGACTTTTTAAACTTTTTTACCCCCCACCCCCCTTATTTTTATGTTCAGGGCATGTCACTCCAGGGATTTATAGTCAAATTACTATGTTTTAAAGACATTTGGAATAATTGTCTTCTGTATATTTCATAACACCAACTTGATACATTAAGCCTCATTTTAAAAAATAATTAAGCAAAAATATTTACCTTGATCCAAAATCCAAATTATGGAAACAGTCTGTTTAAAGAATATGTTCCTAGCTTGTGGTTTCTGAGTTTGAGTATTGTACATGAAAAGCTGGTAACCACCTCTGAACCCCACCAATCTGAAGCTTCGTGGATGCTAATCAGTTTTCAGATTTGAGTCTGTCCCCAGATAAGTGGAATTTTCTTTTGGAATTTGTTTAATTATTGCTTCTCTTTATCTGTTTGTTTTTCCTTTTTCGGAACATTTGTTATTTGCATGTCAAGTTTCTTATATTTATCATTCTCTAAACCTTTTTCTGTATGTTTATATCTATAGTTTTTGTGTCCTGCTTTCAGTTATTTTCTCATTGGTCTGATATTATTAGAAAAGAATATGTGAATCCATAAAAACATTCGATATGAAAGAATTATATGGAGGAAAAAATTAAAGAATTCTACTTTCCCCAAGTCTCATATGCCTTCTGGACCCTTTGTTACATTGTTTTGTGTACACGTGTACAGAGTTGTGTGGTGTGTGTGCATCTAACAGTATCTTAAAAACTGTATTCCTTGGGGCGCCTGGGTGGCTCAGTCGTTAAGCGTCTGCCTTGGGCGTGATCCCAGTGTTCTGGGATCGAGCCCCACATCAGGCTCCTCTGCTGGAAGCCTGCTTCTTCCCCTCCCACTCCCCCTGCTTGTGTTCCCTCCCTTGCTGTCTGGCTGTTTCTCTGTCAAATAAATAAATAAAATCTTTAAAAAAAACAACAACAACAGTGTATTCCTTGGTGGTTTTTACTATGTCTCAGAAATTTTGCTATTTTTGTACATTTAAATATATTTGTGATAGCATAGTATTCTGTAAATGCGTAGTTTTTCTATAAATGGATGATGAGGTTGTCTCCCACCTTAGCATTAACAAAAGTTGCTGTTTAGGACATCCTTGTACATACTTCTTTGTGAACAACATGCAAGTATTTCTGTTGGATTGATTCCTAGAGGTGAAATTGAATCAAGTGATACTGTTATTTAATATTTCGGTAGATACTGCTAGGTTGACCTCAGAAAGGTTTTGGTGTTGGGGGGAGGGGCAGGCTGGACTGTGCCTGTTAGTATTCCCAGCAATAGCCTCAGAGTACCATTTTTCTCTCCCTCTTAACCAGTGTGGCATATTCTGTTTAAATCTTTGGTAAGCTGTTGAGAAAAAGATTTCTGTTACATGTTTGCAGAATGCTGGTATAATTCAGTTTATTTCATGTTCATTGGCTGTGGATTGCTTCCTTCACAGTTTTACTCATGTTTTTTATGGACTTGTCTTTTTCTTAATGATAGGAGAGAGGTTTTTTTTTCTTTTTTTAAGATTTTATTTATTTATTTATTTGAGAGGGAGATAGCTCAAGGGAGTGTGGGGAGAGGCAGAAGGAGGGAGAGGGACAAGTAGACTCCCTCTTGAGCATGGAGCCTGATGCAGGACTCAATCCCATGACCCTGAGATCATGATTTGAGCTGATGTTAGATGCTTAACCTACTGAGCCACCCAGGTGCCCCAGAAGAGACCTTTTTATGCATGCTGTTAACCCCTTTAATTTTTGTATACATTACACTTTCTCCCTACCTGTTGATTTTTGTTTTATGTCTTGTCATACATAAATTTTATATTTGATGAGATCAAATTTATTGATCTTTTATTTATAGGTTCTAGGTATTTCTTAGGGACTGTCCTCCATCCCCTAATGCAACTATATGTTCCTAGTGTTTTAACAGTACATCTGAATACATGTAAGATAACTGCTTGTGTAAATTATTTCCCAAGGTCTGTCAGTGAAAAATTTATTGTCAGTAGAACTTTAATTCCTTAATTTTTTTCTGTTTCTTGTAAAATGAATAAATGCTAACTTTAAGCAAAACAAATTACTCAGGGGCAGCCTGGTCTGCTCATTCAGTGGAGCACGCGACTCTAGGTCTCGGGATTATAAATTTCAGCCCCATGTTGGGTGTAGAGATTTTTTAGGAAAACAAAGAAAGAAACAACAATAATCTTAGCTAAGCAGGCTATGCCACTTCATTTGGATAATCAGATTTTTATTAGTCTTTCTGTCTCTTCATATCTTCCAATGTTGTTCTCGAAATAACTTTCTTCAGAGTTAAGAAGCTAAGTGTAGGGGCGCCTGGGTGGCATAGCAGTTAAGCGTCTGCCTTCGGCTCAGGGCGTGATCCTGGCGTTATGGGATCGAGCCCCGTCAGGCTCCTCCGCTGTGAGCCTGCTTCTTCCTCTCCCACTCCCCCTGCTTGTGTTCCCTCTCTCGCTGGCTGTGTCTATCTCTGTCAAATAAATAAATAAAATCTTAAAAAAAAAAAAAAAAGCTAAGTGTAAAACATGAAGCTTCATATTTTCCTTACCAATATTGGAATTTTTTTCCTGGTATTTCACGGCAGTAGTTTGACTCTTCTAAATAAAGAGATCAAAATTAGAAGCATTTTTTATTCCTTAGGATCAGGAACTTTAGTTTCTGGTTTAAGAGAGTTTTTAATGTTTCGACAAAAGTTTTTAAAGGTTATGGACTGGGACGCCTGGTGGCTCAGTCAGTTAAGTGTCTACCTTTGGCTCAGGTCATGATCCCAGGGTCCTGGGATTGAGTCCTGCACCGGGCTCCCTGCTCAGCTTCTCCCTCTGCCTGCCGCTCCCCCGCTTGTGCGCTCTCTCTCTGAGAAATAAATAAAATCTTTAAAAAAAAATAAAGGTTGTGGACTAATTGTAATTTTTTCCTGTGCTTACTGAGATTGTATCCTACAGCTTTAGCTTGCAGTTACTTTTACAGTGTCCTGCAGAGCGCACAGTGAGGGCTGTGTATATTTGCCATGCTTTCCTGGCATGTACTCTGTATTGGGTTTTAACTTAGGAAAATTGGTTTTTCAAGTTTTACTCACTTTTGCATATACTGAGAGTGGCACAGGGCCACTAATTAATTAGCTCTTCTGTTTCTGTAGGTTTTTGTTGTTGTTTCCAGAGCTTTTTGCTCTAGTATTTTATTTTGAAGAAGTTGAAACCTATAGAAACGTTGAAAGAATGTGTCTAGAACAGTGAACACCATGTATTGACTTAGCGTCTAGAATTAACTTTTTGTTCTGTTTGTGTTATCATTTATTTACCATCTCTCAGTGCATCTGCCAATAATAATTTTTTGATAGGTTAAAAGTTGCAGATATTAGTACACTTCATCCCGAAACATTTTATCATGTGTACATGCATATTATTAGCACAGGGCAGTTTTGTTTTCTTTTTTAAGATTTTTTTTTTTTTTTTTTTTTTTTTATTAGAGAGCAAGAGAGAGTGAGCAGAGGGAGTGAGATTAACAGGCTCTGCTGAGCGTGGAGCCCAGCGCAGGGCTCGATCCCATGAATCGTGAAATCATGACCTGAACTGAAATCAAGAGTCAGACGCTCAATGGACTGAGCCACCCGGGTGCCCCAGCACAGGGCATTTTTTTGGTACAAGAATTCTTTGTCCATAATTTTTCTGTTCTGAAATGTCCTGATAGCCTCTCACTCCACATTTAGTACGATGGAGTATATTAGCACACTTCGGTGTTTTGAAGTCAGCATGAATTAGTAAAATAGCATCTCTCTCTCTTGAAGTAGTTACTGCTGTTAATAATTAAATAGTGTTTTAGAAACTGTCATAGAAAGTTTAGGGTACTTTTTTTTTCCCCCAGTAAAGTTAAACATCTGTCAGGATGGCTTAAGTATCTCAGGATTGTTCTTTTTTAAATTTTTTTTTAAGGTTTTATTTTTGAGTAATCTCTATACCCACCGTGAGGCATGAACTCACAATGCCAAGATCAAGAGTCACATGTTCTCCCAACTGAACCAGCCATGTGCTCCTCTCAGGATTATTCTAATGGAACATAGTATATAACATGTTTCCCCCTCACCTGCTTTAATTTATTTATGTTTTTAAAGATCTATTTGAGGGTGAGAGAGAGAGAGAGAGAGAGAGAGAGATTGTACGCACATGAGCATGAGCAACAGGGGCAGCGGGACAGGGAAAAAGATTCCCAAGCAGACTCCGTTCTGAGCGCCGAGCTGGATGTGGGGCTCAATCTCACCACCCTGAGATCATGACCTGAGCTGAAACCAAGAATCAGACACTTAACTGACTGTGCCACTCAGGGGCTTTCACACCTGCTTTTAAAATTAATTGTAAAGAGAGGTCAAAAGTGGAAGTGTTTTGTTTTCCCTAGGATCATTGAGCTTTGGATATTTGTTGGATTCAAGACAAAAAAACACATCTAGTCCCGTTTCCACAAAAGATTTTGATTTAGTAGTACATTTTCTCATTTTTTAAAAAAATATTTAATTTTAAGTAATAGCTACACCCAGCGTGGGCCTCAAACTTAGAACCCCCGATATCAGGAGTTCCATGCTTTTCTGTCTGAACCAGCCGGGAGCCCCCATTTTCTCATTTTTTTGTGTTACTCAAGTAAAATTGAAGTATGGTGAGCTGAAATATTTCAAGTTCATTTCCACAATCAAAATAAACATTTCCAATAACCCCGACAGTTTTCTTGTGTCCCTTTGTTATCCATCCCTAAGGATCCTTCTGCTTTCTATTTTAGATTACTTTGTATTTTCTAGAATGTTATGTCAAGAATCATATATACTTTTTTTGTCTAGCTGTTTCTTAAAAATATGACAAATGTACTGAGATGATTCACATCCTGTACAGTTCACTCATTTAAAGTCTATGACTCCATGATTTTTAATATATTAATGGAATTGTGCAGCCATTACCATATTCAGTTTTGAACATTTTCACTCCCATTCCGCCCCTCCCCCCCAACTTTAAGAATGTTTTACTGTGTTCTTGCTCTGTGGTTTCTGGTAAGAAATCCATGGTCATTGGACTTGTTGCCCTGTTTGTAGTGTGACGTATTTTAGAAACTGGCATAGAAAATTTAGGGTAGGGTTTTCCCCAAGCAGAGTTAAACATCTACATAAGTGACATTTATGTAAGGCATTTTGATATAATCCCTTAGGTTTCCTGAAAGCCTATTGATTGTTTTTTTCCTCTCTTTATTCTTCGGGTGGGATAATTACTGCTGTACTTTCTAGGTCACTGATCATTCCCTGTCATCTCTGTTCTGTTTTTGAGCCAATCCAAAGAGATTTTATTTCAGTTGTGTATTTTTCTTTTTCTCTTTTTATTTTTTAGTTTTATTTTAATTCTTATATAGTTAACAGGCAGTGTGATATCATTTCAGGTGTACAATATAGTGATTCAGTACTTCCATACATTACCTGGTGCTCATGACAAGTGTACTCCTTAATCCAGATCCCCCTAGTCACCTCCCCTCTGGTAACCAGTTTGCTCTCTCTTATAGTTAAGAGTCTGTTTCTTGGCTTGTCTCTCTCTCTCTTTTTTCCTTTGCTTCAGTTGTGTGTTTTTCATCTCTAAAGTTTTTGGTTTTGTTTTTTTACAGTTTCTGTTTCTCTAATGAGAACTGTGTTTTCATTCAGGTTTTTTTTTTTTTCTTCATCTCATGAACTCTAGTTATAATTGCTGCTTTAAAGTCTTTGATTATCTCAACAATAGAGGTTTTGTCTGATATTTTCAACATCTAGATCAACTTGGCTTGGCAGCTGTTGATGAACTGGTAATTATCTGGCCATAAGTACCTGGTTTCTATTGGGAGTTTTCACTGCCTGTGCTGCTACCACCATGCTACTGTTTGTGTTTGGGGGCCCTTAGGGCAGAGGTGTGAGGGAGGAAAAATTGGAAATTTGCACCCTTGCAGTTGCTGCTATATATATTGACTCTCTTCCATACTTATATTTATTTTTTAAAAACTGTACACATGGGGCGCCTGGGTGGCACAGCGGTTAAAGCGTCTGCCTTCGGCTCAGGGCGTGATCCCGGCGTTATGGGATCGAGCCCCACATCAGGCTCCTCCGCTATGAGCCTGCTTCTTCCTCTCCCACTCCCCCTGCTTGTGTTCCCTCTCTCGCTGGCTGTCTCTCTATCTCTGTCGAATAAATAAACAAAATCTTTAAAAAAAAAAAATAAATAAAATAAAATAAAAACTGTACACAGTCCTTGCATTCTCTTTTTTTCTATTTTTTCTGAATTTCTTGTAATGAACAGGAACAGTGAGCTGTAGTGGGCTCTGGTGTCATAGTGCAATCAATATTTCTTATTTTTTATATCAGGTATAATAAGATTAATTAAAGACTTCATAGCAGGTTGCATTTGAGTATGTAAAATTCTGATTTGGTAAATACTAAGAAGTATTACATAATAGATATTGTGCTGTGGTCTGTTCTTCAGTTTTAGAACTGCTTAATAGCATTCTTATTTGTTGCCATTGAATTCATCCTTTGTGATAGGTTAAAATGTAACACTCTCAGATTGAGCCAGGTACACCAAGTTCTTGAGCGCTCTAAACCACTGAATTACTTCGCTTTTTTTGGTTTTCTCAGTTAAAATGTTGAACTGCTGTTCTAACCTTAGCCACTTAGCTCTCTCCTCTAGAAATTGTATTCAGCTCTGTAACTATTATTGAATACAAAGGTGTCCTAACCACCCGCCCACCTCTCCTTTAGGCAGGATGACAATGAAAGACTTTAACTATCAAATATGTTCCATAATAGAAGAAACTGATGTTTGAATCAATTCGTAGGTGTGTTGTTTGGACTGGTGATGAGCGGGTCTTCTTCTATAATCCTACCACCCGTCTTTCCATGTGGGACCGACCTGATGATCTGATTGGAAGGGCAGATGTTGACAAAATTATTCAGGAGCCGCCTCATAAAAAAGGAATGGAAGAAGTGAAGAAACTAAGTAAGTTTTAAATTAAGAATTTATCCTCTAATTTTATCGTTCTTTTAATATTTTTACAGAAAATATGAGGCCATTTAGGATAACTTGCTGTTTTCAAAGAATATAAGAAATTTGAGAAATGGGAAATAGACTGCTATGCTAGTTTGAGTTCAGTAGTAGAGATACTAAAAATTAGAAAGTTTGGACGAATGTTTTTTTGTAAAATATTTATATTTTTTTAACTTACTGTCCTTGTCAAGATTTTTAGTTAGTCCAGTTATGTTGGTTCTGCTTAAGGTTTGCTCTGTGCTTACTAATAATACTAAAACACTCCTTAGTGAGCCTTTTAGGACTTTTTATAACTAGTAATATATTTTTTGAAATAATCAGAAGTGTATAGAGTACATTTTACTAAACTTCTGTAAAACACAAAATTTTGTAGAATTATAAAAGCTTACTCTTTTAAAGATTTATTTATATTAGAGAGTGTGTGTGGTGGGGGTGGTGGTGGGAAGGGCAGAGAGAGGAGAGCGAGAAGACCAGCAGACTCCCCACTGAGCACAGAGCCCAACCCCCGGCTTGATCTCATGATCCCCAAGATCATGACTTGAGCTGAAGTCAAGAGTTGGACGCCTAACTGACCGTGTCACCCAATTGCCGCAAAAGCTTACTCTTTTCAGGTAGATGAAATTTAGGGAATATAAACCCTATTCCTGACAAGATAGAGACAAACCTTATTAAGAGATTATCTTTTAAGGTACCTTGTGTTCAGACAGCATTTCAGTAGATAAAATGAGCTCATATTTTTACGTAATTTTTATTGCATATTTTTTATTGGTAATTTGCCCTAATATTGACAGGATTGTGTTTTTATAGAAACCCCCCCATGTGCTGTAGAAGCATAAATGAATCACCTGATAGTTCCAATGAAGTAAATCCAAATATATGTCATTTATTATAATTGAGAAATCTTTATGGGATATATATGTGGTGCTACATTTTTTTCTTGCAAGTCATTTCCAGATCAGTGAAACTTTGCCTGCCTAGTGGTAAAGATACTAGACACCACTTTTTCCCTTCAGCAGTATTTGTTTTATAGCTGTGATATTGATGATACTTTACAATCCTTGTGTTGAATTGTGCCAAGGAGGTATGAGATTTGCTTTTGTTTTTATGACTGTTTTCAAATATTCAGTTCAGTTATTTGATAAATTCATGTCTCATGAATAAACATTTCAAAGTGAATTGGAAATTTAAAGGGAAGGTTAATTTAGGAAGTATAGAATTGTTTAATGTTTTATAAAGGGGAGAGTTTATGGGATGGGTATTTTATGTAAACAGTAACTTTTTAGAAGAAAATATTTTGTAATATGTGCATGTAACTATTCATAATAATATTTGATATGTTTTTGCCAGGACACCCGACCCCCACAATGCTGTCCATCCAAAAATGGCAATTCTCTATGAGTGCAAGTGAGTAAACTACAGATTGTAGCTACTTTTTTTTTTTTTTTAAGATTTTATTTATATGGGAGAGAGAGAGAGAGAGAGAGATAGCACGAGTGGGGAGGAGAGGAAAAAGCAGGCTCCCGCTGAGCAGAGAGCCTGATACAGGGCTGAATTCCAGGACCCTGGGATCGTGACCTGAGCCGAAGGCAGACGCTTAACCAACTGAACCACCTAGGCTCCCCTATAGCTGCTTTTTAATACTGTTAAAGCAAGTGTTCTGGTAGTGACTAGAAGAAGGATTCAGATTTAAATGTTTTAATTGTTGCTTGCTGAATTTTATTCTGACAAGGTTTAATTAAATTTCATCTTACAGTTAAAGAAGAACAAGAATTAATGGAGGAACTTAATGAAGATGAACCTGTTAAAGCCAAAAAACGAAAGTAAGTAATACTTACAGTTTATGTAATTCAGGTAGATTATACCTATTTTAAAAGTTGATTAGGTCCCATTCAGTTTGTGGTTGGGACAAGTAATGTGTATGTTAGGAGCCAGAAGTCATGATTGCTGTCTAAGGCCCGATATTAGAAAGCTTTGCTTAAGAATGCGGAAATGGTGTCCCTTCTGTTGCTAGATGTGCAGAGTACTTGATTACTTAAATATGTATTATAAAGCCAAGTGACATTTTAGGAATTAGAGATAAATTATTTTCAGACATTCATTAAGCCTGAATTTCATAGAAAATGAATTTCCTCCTTAATGTAGACCTCAGCAGACACCATTCCAGAAATGCATAAATACAGACACACAGACTTCTCTCTCTTTTTATGTACTTGTCACTTAGCTGGTCCTTGAGTCTGTGTCATTACTACCTGGTGAAGAGGGAACCTGTGAGCTTAGAAAATGCTTTGGGAGAAAGAGACTGCCATAAGTGGGAGCATTAGGTTGGCCAGTGCTCTGTAGTTGGGTAAAATTATGAATGTTTCTAGTTATGGGGGATGAAAGGCTGGGGTAGAGTGTATTTGTATGTGGGTAGGGGGAGGAATGGGACCATTATTTAGCAGCAAAAAGGAAAGTTTAAAGACATTATTAGGAACTGGATGAACCATAGTCCTTATCTAAAAAGGACAGATTGAATGCAGCCAAATTATGGCAAAGTAATCAGTAAGACAACCCCTCGGAAGGGTGGTTCTTTTTAAAAAATCGTTAGCAACAATGTTAAAGATACTAAGATACTAAAGAGAGTCACGCATAATCAACCGAAGTAACATAGCTTTTTCATTTTTGCAGTTGACTTTTTAGTTCTTGACCAAATATGTAAATATTTTTATTAGTTGTAATCAACCGATTTTGTGTTCTTAAAAAAAAATTCTAGAATAAGACATTTGTTTTCTTAATAATTATAAATGACTGTATTCATTCTGTTTATATAACCATAATTTTGGATGTTCCTACAATGTTAAACTTTTAGGTTGTTTTTAATTGTTTGTTCTTATAGACAACTCTGTAAGGTTTTTAACTGCTTTTATCAGGAGAATGTCAAAGAAGTCCTTTATGTGGATTGCCCGAGCTTCTCTATTTAGGTACAAAGTTAAAAGCCTATTTTTCCTGGCTTAGTTTTTCTTTACTTCTTTTATTGAGATAGATAGTGATAGTTTGTATTGTGACATTTCCATTTAGTGTAATTCTATAAAGGTTATTTGTTTTCGTTAGTTATATTTCTTGGATGTCTTTTAACTCTTTATTTAAATAGTTCTTAAATAAATTATTATAAGAGGGTATATTGTTTGGCAAATTACTTTTACCTGTTTGTTTTGTGCATATCTTAGGTCACAGACTATCTCGCTAAGTTCCTGCAGGTCACGGAATATGTCTTCTGTTTCTTTTGATTCATTCCCTAAGTTGCTAATTACCTCTCACTTAACACGTATTTGTGAGTTAGCCTTAGTTCCATTTAAATCTGGTGGGCTGCCTTCACTTCCCTATGTATAGCATGCTTCTGAAATTGGTGATGTTTTGTTTTCCTGATTCCCTTAAGTTTGTGTAGGGAATATGAACCAATTTTATTTTTATACTTAGCAGATCATATTTAAGAAGGAAAATCTGCTCAAATACACGCAAATATTATTGAATTACTTTCTGTTTTGAATTATTCACATGAACGGGCCTTCTTCCTAGTGCAGTTGTTTGAGAGGTGACTCGATTTCATGTTTACAATCTCACTTGAGTGAGAGCAACAGCAACAGGGTTGTCCTTAGCCCTGAGGTGCATTTTTGGAGGAAAAAGTAGTTTAGTCATTGGTGAAAATTCTAATTCCATCTAACTACTCCTGGGCCTATGTTGCTCTCTGGGACCTGTCCTTCAACTTAAATCTCAACTTACCACCCAGAAAGTGAGTAAAAAAGATGTCAGGTAGGTAAGGTATATATCTCACATATCCACTTGGCCAAGTTTGCAGATATTTTCATTTTCTTTTCAAAATGATTATTTGAGATTACTAAGACTTAGACCAATTTTTATTAGATTAAGAAATATTTTATGCATCTATAATGTAAAACATTTTGGAAAATACTGTTTTTCCTTTATCATTTCAAGAACTAAAAATTACATTTTGTGCTGTTTATTTCTAACATAGAGTTTTACTGCAATGTTAGTTTTTTGTTTTTGAAAGTAAGGTAGTTCATTCTGTGTATCAGGGAGAGAGACAGCACAATATAGCCATTGTAACATCATCAGAAGCTCATTGTAAGATTATTATTATTATTATTATTATTATTATTATTATAATGAAAGTTGCTTATCTCTTAGAGTTCATTTGAAACCCTCAATATATTTTTTTTTGCCAAAAATATGCTGCTCAGTAGTGAGTCTTGAATATTCCATTGATGTAAAGATTTTAGTAAGATTCCTTATTAATATTTTGTCAGTTGATGCCTTATATTTTATTTTTTTATAGGAGAGACGATAATAAAGACATTGATTCAGAGAAAGAGGCTGCGATGGAAGCTGAAATTAAAGCTGCCCGAGAAAGGGCCATTGTCCCTCTGGAGGCCCGAATGAAGCAGTTCAAGGACATGCTGCTAGAGAGAGGGGTCAGAAAACAATCTTTGGGGGAGATATTTCTGTTTTGTATAAGTAATATAAATATGTCTTGCTAAAAGGTCAAATCTAAGGTTAGTGCTCATGTTGTGGGGGGGGATAAGGGAAGCCTGTCAAATTACTGTACTCTCTCAAACAGCCTTTTTCTTGGCTCATCCTATCATGTTTAACTAAATGCCATCTTACTATCCTTTTAAATACAAGTAACATTTAACATTTATGGGTCATTACATTTTGGTGAGTAATATGAGTATTAACATTACAGAATGGCGGACTACGTGGGATAGGTAAGGTATATATGATTCTTTAATACTTTCAGAATGGTTTTGGTTAAAGGAGAACTGGTACTTTATGATATTATTAATAAAGCTTAATTGAGGGGGTTTCAGCCTTTTGGTTATATTCACATATTCATTTGAATAATTGTAATTGTTCAATTTAAAATCACAACATTGTTCACAAGATTGGAGCAAGCATGGGAAATCAAAATGCAAATCTTCAAGGCTTTTTCTGATGTACTGATTTTTTAAATGTCACACAGTAGTGGTTATTTTAATGACTAATTAAGTGTGTGCTATTTCTATATAATATAGAAATGTTCAGAGCCAATTAGTGTGGAAATTTGCTGTTGCTAGCCTCCCACTGCTTGTCATTTATTAGTGATGGAAACTTCAGTATGGTTTTTAGTATGTCTCCTTTTTAAGCAGATGTCCTGTAGATTTCAAGGAAAATTATATGACCTTTATGTTTTTAGAGCCAACTTAATTATGAGGCAATACATTTTTATTTTGAAGGTGTCTGCTTTTTCAACATGGGAGAAGGAGTTGCACAAGATAGTTTTTGATCCTCGGTACTTACTTCTCAATCCTAAAGAGAGAAAACAGGTAAAAGGAAAATAACATTATTTAAGAAATGTATATCCCTTAGCAGCATCATTTTTAAAATGTAAGGAATAAAATACCATCTTTTGCCCCCCCGTAACACAGTACTTTAAAAACATAGTCTTATATCTTAGAACATAGTTATTGTCTATGTGGACATTGCTGCCTCAGAAATACTTGGATAGTTTTCCCTTTATTATGGACATGGCTGTTGCTTCATGAACATTTTGTCTTTATGCCTCGTACACACTGAGGTTATAGCTAAAGTTTTCAAAATGCATTTCATTGTGCTTATTAATTTACTTTTTCTTGGGCAAATGATGCAAATTTAGAGTAGAAAAAGAAAAGGACGGATAAGTGGAAAGGAAAAAGAAACACCTAGTCTTACCCAGCTGATGGGACCATGATTGGATACTGGTGTTATAACCTTCCAGTTAGTGCCAATATATATGTGTGACTGTGTGTGTGTGTTGTAGATAGACAACACTCTAAGACATGTTTACATTTCATGTGCGCATTCTCCATCTAAGTGGCATCTGTTAAATGTCTTTTCATTATACACTTAAAGAATTGATGGGCACCTAAGGGTCTCTGCTGAACTAGAGTTAACAGGAATTACAGTTGCCTGCTTATTGAGTTGCCATTGATTCCCATGATGACTCAGTGATACATACCATCTCACAATGATTGCTTCTTCCTCTAAAGCATTGCACATTTTCAACTTACATAGTTTCTGAATTACCTGGACCACCCTGACACTGATCCCTTTAGAATGGTGAGTATGTGGAACCACTTGCTGTAGAGCTGTTGAGCTACAGGATTTCATTTGGTTGTCCGTCCTTTATATTGACAATTTAACAGTTGAAATAATTCCCTATACTGTTTGTGCCATTATGCATGTAGCTCTCATCACAAACTTTTTACGAAGAGAGGACATTTACTGTGTGCCAGACATGTATTTTAGTATGTGTAGTAGAAAAGCATGACTTCCAGATCTGTTTGCATCTGCATTTCGAGCATAGTAGGGTTTTTTTGTTTTTATTTGTTTTAAACTGTGTGATCGTCTCATTCTCACCTGGATTGATGGCCCTATCAAAAAGTGTAAATTAGCCTTGATTCTTTACTTCTCCCCATTGGACATTTCAAGTCTGTCAGCAAAATCTACCTCCAAAAGCATGTAAATACCACTTCTTATATACCATTTCCCCCACTATTACTGTATTTCAAGGCACTATGACCATTTCTTAGCATCTGTATAGCCTCTGACTGATCTCTTTGCTTCCTTCCGTTCTTGCTTTTTCTGTAGTCACATTCTTTTTCCATGTGGCAACCACACTAATTTTAAAGTTTAAGTGACAGTTTAAGGCGTTGTTACTGTCCCTTGCTTAGAAAATGTCCAGTGCTTCCCATTCTATTTAGGATAAGATTGAAATTCTTTATCGTGGCTTATAAGATTCTGCTTACACTCTTAACTGCATACCTCTTGAAGGTCTTTTAGATTCATTCATTCTGGCCACACATCCTTTGTTAGGCCTTGAACAAGTTAGGCGCATTCTGGTACTTGCTTTTCTCTCTGTCTGGAATGTTCTTCCCCCAGGTGTCTGTATATGCTCTATCATTTTATTCAGGTGCTTGTACAAGTGCCTTCTGATCAATGTTATCTCTTTGCCTTCTTTCCTTTATAGCACTCATAGCTCTGATTATTTTTTTTTTTTTTTTAAAGATTTTATTTATTTATTTGACAGAGATAGAGACAGCCAGCGAGAGAGGGAACACAAGCAGGGGGAGTGGGAGAGGAAGAAGCAGGCTCACAGCAGAGGAGCCTGATGTGGGGCTCGATCCCATAACGCCAGGATCACGCCCTGAGCCGAAGGCAGACGCTTAACCGCTGTGCCACCCAGGCGCCCCCTCATAGCTCTGATTATTATCTAAAATTACCTTATCTTCTGTCTCTTCCTACTGCAGATTATAAACTCTTGAGTGCTGGAACTTTGTTTTGTTCGTTGCTGTATGTGTAATGCCTGGAACAGTGCTTAGCCTAAATATCTCTGGAGGTTTACTTTAAAATTCTTGTGACTTTCTGTTCATGCTACTGAGTGTTACAGTTTCTTACTGAGTTAAATTACAACTATTTTTTGAGAGCTGAAATTCTTTCCCAATTTAGGAGGCATCTTGTAAGCTGATTGTGTTACCTCCTATTAAGAGTAATAGTTAAAGAAAGGAAAAATATCAAGCATTATTTTATTTAAATAAAAGCTGTACTTAAAGGTTCTCATGCTGTTTGAGTAGAATTCTTACAACTGGAGTGTAAGAAATGAAAAGGGAAGCTTACACTTGGCATTAATCAATGTACTTTTTCAGTACGTAGTTTTATTCTTTGCATAAAAGTATAAAATCAAGGAGAAACCAATTAAGTGCTAGGTTACATATTTGGACTTTGTGACTTCATTTCTGAAATCTGTGTTTTGATTTTAAAAAACAACAGTTTCATTGAAAATGTCTTAAAATCTAAAAGTACATCTCTCTCACTTTTCTAGTTATCTGTAGATTATGTATATTTCACGTCATTATAAAAGAAGTATTTTATATAATTGTAACCATAAATTTTAACTTAAGATATTCCTTATATAATCTTGTTTTTGATAAAAGATCACTGAAGGAGTCGGAAATATTTTTGTTGTATTTGTTTTTTGTTTTAACAAGTTTTAAAGTGAATAACATTTTTCAGCAGAATCCGAGCATTTCCATGCAGGATTTTAGGCTCTGGTGTAGAGACTAGTTATGCTAACATTTTAAAGTAAA
This sequence comes from Ailuropoda melanoleuca, assembly GCF_002007445.2. NCBI lineage: Eukaryota > Metazoa > Chordata > Mammalia > Carnivora > Ursidae > Ailuropoda > Ailuropoda melanoleuca. Next base: position 33,707,318 of record NC_048220.1, read on the forward strand.
TTGTCTCTTACTTTATTTCAAAAATAAACATTTTAATGTAGTATGTGTTATTGAGAGCTTTTTAAGATTGATAGTGTTATAATATGGTAATACATTACCAGGATAGTTACTGACTGTCAGCTGGCTGTCTTGGCCACTGTTACTGAGTCAGTCTCAAATTATAAATTGAATTAAATTGAAGTGAGAATCAGGGGTGCGTGGGTGGCTCAGTTGTTAAGCCTGTGCCTTTGGCTGAGGTCCTGATCCCGGGGTCCTGGGATCGAGCCCTGTATCGGGCTCCCTGATCAGCAGGAAGTGTGCTTCTCTCTCTCCCACTTCCCCTGCTTGTGTTCCCTCTCTCTCTGTCTCTCTCTCTGTGTCAAATAAATAAAATCTTAAAGAAAAATAAATTGAAGTGAGAGTCAAATAATGGAGACCTGTTGAAAAGGAAAAACTATTGAATACTTGGACATCAAATGTATAGGTATTTTCCCACATCAATCAGTTATCTGACAGTAGCTGGCTGACCTACCATTAAATTGAATTCTGACACTGTCTGCGTGGAGTTAGGATCAGATCCCACAGATTGAGGGTTTATAGTCCAACAAAACCTCCCTCTCTTTGAATGCCAATCACAAGTAGTAGGTTCCCAGGTTCTGTACCCTTTTGTTGAGTTTGGCTACAAATCATGGATTCCTATAGTACCCTCCTCAGGTTTAATAATTTGCTCTAATGGCTCACAGAACCCTGGAAAACACTTATGTTTACTGGTTTATAATATAAGAAAGGATTATGATAAAGGATACAATTGAACATCAGATGATGTACATAGGGTGAGATCTGGAAGGGTCCTGGATGCTGGAGATTCTGTCCCTGTGGAGTTGGGAGTATGCCATTCTCCTGGCACATGGATGTATTCACCATGCCAGTAGCTCTCTGAACCCTTGGTTTTGATTTTTATGGAGGCAGCATGACATAGGTATGATCGATTAAGTCATTGACCATTGGTGATTGGACTCAATCACAGCCCTTGAAAATTCCAGTGCTGTAATGACATGGTTGGTTCCACTGGCAAGTATCTGCCATCCTGTGGTTATATAGAAGTTTTCCAGAAATCACTTCACTGACACTAACTTAGATAAAGGTGAAAGGGCCTTGTTATGAATAACATAAAATTGTTCTTTTTACCTTTATCTATTTCAAAGCTACAGGACAAAAGCCAGGTACAACAGTAGGTGCCCCTGTCACTCTTACCACTTAGGAAATTATAAGGGTTTTAGGAACTCTGGCCAGGAGCCAGGATGAAGACCAAATATATATTTTTTTCTTTTTTATTTAAATTCCAGTTAGTTAGCATGCATTGTAATAATTAGTTTCTGGTACACAATATAGTGATTCAGCACTTCCATACAACACCCGATGCTCATCCCAACAAGTGCGCTCCTTCATCCCCATCACCCATTTCACTCTGTAGTTAAGAGTCTGTTTCTTGGTTTGTCTCTCACTCTTTCTTCCCTTTGCTCATTTGTTTTGTTTCTTAAATTCCACGTATGAGTGGAATCATACGGTATTTGTCTTTCTCTTGACTTATTTTGCTTAGCGTAATACTCTCTAGCTCCATCTGTGTTGTTACAAATGGCAATATTGCATTCTTTTTTTTTTTTTTTAAGATTTTATTTATTTATTTGACAGAGAGAGAGATAGCCAGCGAGAGAGGGAACACAAGCAGGGGGAGTGGGAGAGGAAGAAGCAGGCTCATAGCGGAGGAGCCTGATGTGGGGGCTCGATCCCATAATGCTGGGATCACGCCCTGAGCCGAAGGCAGACGCTTAACCGCTGTGCCACCCAGGCGCCCCAGTATTGCATTCTTAATACATTTTTTCTTACAACACAATATCACACCCATACTTTTTACAAATTTTATATTTTGAAGAAAAATGTATATGCAGAAAAGTCTAAAAATCATAAGTTTCACAAAAAGTGTGCATAAATAGTTTTGCAAGATGGCTAAGTCCTAGAGGTTTGTACAGCATAGTGCCTATAGCCAGCAGTACTGTATTTGATGCTCCACATTTTGCTAAGATGATAAATCTTCTGTGAAGTGTTCTTAATATCGCACACAAAATAAGAATAAATTAAAAGGGCTGGAGGAACGTTTTGGCGGCGATATGTTTTTGGCAGACTTTGGTGGTTTCCCAGATGTATATTTATCTCCAAACTTACCAAATTGTATACATTAAATATGTATATCTTTTGTATGTCAATCATAACTCAGTAAAGTGTAAAAAAAAAGCAAAGAAATGGAATATTACCAGCACCCTAGAAGCTGCTTTGGCTTAGAGAGTATATCCCTTTAATTTGGATGGTTTTGATTATGCCTACAAAAGTCAACTAGGAATTATTTTTAAAAACTTAGTAACTTTCATGGTGTTAATTACAACATTTTGTTCACAAGTTGATTTTGTAAGAAAATAACTGCTTAAAATAAGAACATGAAGCCCAAGTGTATTGGGAGGCATGACATAAATAATTAGGAGAAACTTGGAAGCATAACAGAACTCCTAATTTTCTTTGAGAACTTCATCTCAGCTAGTGATTCCTAATCTTGGTGTGGTATATCCCAGAGGAGGGGATGTGAAGTTTTCTTGAGCTTCTGAAAAGAAAGTTAACATAAATTCACTTGGGTTTTATTTCTCATTTACTACTTTTACAAATAAGAAAGTATATACCAAGGGGGTGCATGGGTGGCTCATTTGGCTGGGGCCCAGGACCCGACCCACCGAGTTGGCTGCCCCTCCCCCCTGCCACTCCCTGGTGCACTCTCTCTCTCTGAAATGGATAAATCTTAAAAAAAAAAAAAAAAAGAAAGAAAGAAAGGAAAAGAAAAAGTATGTACCAAGAAAAGAGAGAGGGGTTGGAAAGAGCCCTCTTTCCCATTTCCATCAGCATACAGATGCTTTCAGGATTTATTGCAGTGCTATATTTAGAGGGTACTGAAAATGACCTAAATGCCTAGCAGGAGACTGGTGAGATAATTGTAGAAATTTCTATACAGCTATTAAAGATTAGTAGATATATATGGCCTGACCTGGAAATAAGTCTGAAGTTTTTTAAAGAGAACATTTTTTGTTTGACTTTTTCTGAAGATGTGCATGCACACATTTAAATAGTCAAATAGTTCTATAAGATATGCTAGGAAAAATATTAGAGTGCTGCCCCAGTTTTATCTTTCTGAAGACATTTCTTCCGGAGCCTTCTGACTTGCTTCATTCTGGACTGGTTGCTCTTTACTCCTGATGTATTGCTGTCATTTTTGAGGATGTCCAGTCTTAACCATCATCCTGGGATTTCCCTCATCTCTCTTTTTGGTGGGGTAGGGGTGTGAGTGGGGAGGGTTCACCTGTTTCCTCCATCATAATTCTTTTCTTTCTTGGTTTACTCCCTTTTGACGCATTTCATTTCTGTACTAACAGCTTCTTGGGAAAATATGCATGGGAAATAAATTCCTGAAGCCTGACATATTTGAAAACACCTTTATTGTATATCCTTAATTTGGAATTGTTTGGTTAAGATATTTGAAATTGGAAATCTTTTTCAGGATTTTGAAGATGTTGCTCTTTTTCTAGTTTTCATTGTTGTTTTTGAAGCCATCTGTTACTTGTTCCTTTGTTTATGGACATGTTTATTTTTCCTTCATAGGCATGTAGGATCTTCTCTTAGTGTACAGAGTTCTGAGATCTCGTGGTGATTATGTGCCTTGGTGGAAGGGGCCCATTGTGCTGGGCCCTTGGCGGCCCTTCTAGTATGTGAATTTGTACCTTTCAGTTCTGGGAAATTTTCTTGTATTGCTTTTTTGATTTGTTTCCACCTGTTTATTTTTTGTTTCTGGGACAGAGAATTTGCCCCTCTGGGCTTGTCCTTAAAGTTTCTTTTCTCTTGTCTTCTACCTCTGCCCTTTTTAAAAAAAAATATTTTGGGTGACTTTCTCATCTTTATAGTCTAATCCTTTAATTTTTTATTTCTTCTGTCATCCTTTAATTTCTAGGATTTCTTTTTTGTTTTACTTGTTTTATAGTTATAGTATCTTAGTTTTATGAGATATTTGAGGATTTTTTTAAGTTTTCGTTTTCCTGCATAGGTTCTGTTTTCTATTTTGGTTTCTATTTTTCATGCTGAAGAGTTTCCGTAGATGTCTTTAAAGAGACCCTGACTTCTCATGATTAGGAATGAAGCACTAAAATGCTCTTTGGGCACTCTGAGCATCTAAGTGGGCTCCCACAGTGTGGCTTTACTCTAAAGCCTTGCTTCTCACTCAGAGGCAGTTTTGCCCTAGGAGACATTTTTGGTTGTCACAACTGAGGGGGTGCTTTTGGCATCTGGTGGCCACGGATGCTGCTAAACATTATCTGGCCCAAGTGTCGTAAGTGCTGAGGTTGAAAAACCCTGCTGTAGGGTGATTTAAGCCAGTTTGTTGAGGATCTCCTGATGCAGGTAATTTTTAGGCTGGTCAGATTCTTGATAAGAACCTTTAGTGTCCTGATGAGAGGACACAGCCCTTACTGCTTTTGTTCTGGGAGAACTGTGTCTTTCTGTTTGGTATGTAACTGGTTAATTCGCTGTGTTCTCTGATTATGCCTCATTTCTAATTCATGTCCTTCCCCCCACCCCCACTCCCAACCAAGGCCAGAGATACCGCTTTACCTTTTAGAGCAACAATCAGCAAAATTTTAACATAAAACATCAGGCATTTATTATCTGGTCTTTGGGGGCCATCTGGTCTCTTTCACTATATTGTAATTCTTCAGCTCGATACATGTAAAGGAGTGAACATGACTGTTCAAGTAAAGCTTTAGTTATGGACCCTAAAATTTGGATTTCATTTAATTGTCATGGGTCATGAAATGTCATGAAATTTTCTAGTATGTTTTTTTCCTAACCGTTTAAAAATGTTAAAGCTTTTTTGGGCTGTGTAAAAACAGGCAGCAGGCCAGATTTGGCCAGCAGATTGTGAATTGCCATCCCTTGTTCTAGAGACTAATCACTTGCCTTTTACTGAGGTTCAGGAGTGGCAGTGCCCCCCAGTACATGAAGTTGGCAAAGGGGATTTACTAATTGACTCATTCTTAAACAGTCTTATTGTAGCTATACTCTACCCTCACTTCTGTGGATATCTGGTGCTGTCACTTGTGGAGCTATTTGAGGATTCTCTAATGAAAAAAAACTGGTTTCTTTGTTTTGTTGACTGCTGAGTTAGGGTCTGCTTTCTCGTGTCCACCAAGTCCTTTACTAGTTATCCATGTGCTTTTCAACCATTGAGAGTTGCTCTTTCTCTTTTTCCCCACTGGTCTGTTCTTGTTGGTTTGTGATTTAAAAAAAACCCAACAACCTTTATTGGCATTTTATTGGCGTTTGAAGAAAACAGGAAATAGGCGTGTATGTTCAGTTATTATCTTGTCTATATATTATTATGTGGGAAAACATTATAGGATAGATGTAAAGCATTACATTTTGATGAAAATAGTTATTCCTTAAAGAGAACCACAGAAATGAATTTAAGCTCTGTTCCATACTATTGATTTTTTTTTTCTAGAAGAGATTTGGAAGGACTGTAGTAATTTCTTTTATACATTTTTTTATTGCCTGAAATTTTTTTAGTAAACGTGTATTCTATTTGTAATCAGGGAAAATGAAAATTACAGGGGCTTTTAGCTTTGTTCTGGAAATCTAAACGGTGGGCTTCTGAGACTTGCTATAGGTAATCTGCATATAATTGAGATATCTATAGTTAGTGTATTTTTCTATTACATTTTGGACAAAGATAATGACTTCGTATTTTCTTATAGATTCCATAGTTTGGTAATTAAATTATTTATATGAAAGACTAACTTGTCAAATTGGTTTATTTTTGTGATAGGTATTTGATCAGTATGTAAAGACGAGGGCAGAGGAAGAACGCAGGGAAAAGAAAAACAAAATAATGCAAGCCAAGGAAGATTTCAAAAAAATGATGGAAGAAGCAAAATTTAATCCAAGGTATATGGTTCATTACTGTAACATTTCAAGATATTTATGTGCTTTCTCCTAAGATCAGCTAAGAGAATACGTATCTTTTGGATAATTGGATTATTTGATTATTGGTGGCTGCATTCCCTTAGAGGACTCTCTTGTGCCCTTTGAGAGGTGTTGGTTTTCAAGGTTACCTTTGTTCTAAAAGCTTCCCTATGGGAATAATTTTCCTTCTCTAGAAACTGGTAAATGATTAAAAAAAAAAAATCTGTCTCCATCCTTAAAGTTTTACACATAAAAACTCGCAGCGCAGGAACATTATTTTGATTGAATTGAAGTGGTCAAGGACCTCTCTGTCTAGATTATGTTTTTGTCTGACATTTGCAATTGATTGTTAATGGCTATTGAGTATGCATAATGGGCTGAAGAAGATGAGACATTCTAAACTTATGTGACTAGCATCATAACAATAATGGCATCATTTCGTGGGTATTTTATGTGCATTTAAAGATATATGTACAAACTTACGTGCATGATTAATGTACTCCTCTCATACCTATTTTGCAGATAGGGAAAGTAAGAATTAGGTAACTTGCCCAAATGAATGTGGGATTTCAATTAGATTCTGGTGTTAACACTGAATAGTCTAGGTAAGGGAGAATTACGTTTTATTTATGGCTTAGTTTTAGCAGTTGTGTTATTAGGCTGCTGTGAACACCTCATAACATGGAGAATTTCCAAAACTATAGGGTAGAATCACGGAGCATCTGGGTTAAATGGTGGTTTTTATAAAAATTCATCTTGTTTAAACATTTACTTTTGTCATTGGAGATAGAGAAGAGTGATGTTGTTTGAGAAAGTGTATTTGGTATTACCATTTTATATTTGAAAAATGAAGAGAAACCTATGGTATTAATATGCATTTCAGACAATAAAGCTAGCAGTATTTGTGGCTCTAAAGAATGTAATATTTGTCAGGGGGTAATTGAGTTTCAGACTCTCCAAGGGATCTTGGGCCTTTCTGTTTGGTTTATCAGAAGGGTGAGATCTTGGGTCAGATACTTGAGACTGGGTTATAAAAGACACTTTGGGAGGCAGTTGAGGAAATTTGAACATGGTTTGTTACTACATATTAGAGAATTCATAGTTTTTTGGGGTATTGTGGTGGTGGAGGGAAAAGGGTTTACTCCGAGGGAAATACATGCTGAAATATTTATGAAGTCTCGTGATGTCTGCAGCTTGTTTTCAAGTGATTCAGCAAAATATATCTATTTATTAAAACCATTATGAATCTGGCAATAACTGAGACTCTGAAGAGATTTCCATTTTGTGGATTTGACAAATAAAGTCTTGCTGTGTGACAGTATCCTGTTGGTGTTCTTTGGGGCTGATAGAATTGTTGGAGTGATCTGTACTTTGCAGGTTACTTCAAAAAATAAAGCCATGAGGCAAATAACTAGAAGTCTTGGCACTGGGGACATTGTGCTGTATTGTTACATTAATACATTCAACACTAACATAGAGATTAGTACCAATTTTAGTGAATGACAGAAAATGAGAAGGAAAAACTTAAAATGGAGAAAATAGTATCCATGAACTTAAGTTCACTTTGTAATGGAAAAAGACTACTATCGACAAAGTTTTTTAATAGAGTTTGTAGATAAAAAGCCCTGGAGTTTATTCTAAGGGAAAGAATGACTGGGGACAATTACCTTAGTGCCCATTCTCCATCTTTTTTCTATTTTGATGGAAGTCTTAAGGCATTCCTCCTAGGGTCAACTCCTGGTCACTCTACTGGCCTCCTAATACTATTATCCACTGTCAACTCTCCCTGAGAAAAAAGGTTAACATGTGTGTTACCAAGCAGTGCTTTTTGGAGTTAAGAGATGAGTCATATAAAAATCTATCTGAATCTAATTTTAAAACAACTTCTTGGTCTTTTCTGGTGAAAAATAATAATTATTTTAACTGTGTTATTACAAGTAATGGAAATACCTGTAAAATAATTCTCACTTTTATAAGTTGATTTTACATTTTAAAAAAAGGTTTATTCTTTAGTCATAGTAGTAATTGCTCTTCTCTTAAAATTACAATGCAGGGTGCTTAATTTATCATGAAAAGAAAACATATGGTGGACTACATGTGATCCCTTTTCTGGGACATGCAATTTTTACGTTAAAATTTTATCAAAGTTACATATCCATTCAAACCAGGTTTGCAATATATCCTTTTGTTAAAAATGTTGAATTAATGAAATTAGGTATTCTGAGTAACAACAGTTACATGTAAAAGATTTCTAGAATCTGGGTTTGGTTGCCAAAGCATAAAAATAGCAAATGTGAGCTGTGAGTGGTACTCCTAGTTTTCAGTTGATGTTTTAAATTCTAAATTCTGAAGTTAACCAATTTTTTCTTTATAATGAAAGTTACAGTAGAACCTTTAACACCTGAGAAGATGTGTTTTATATGTGCATTGAAATAGTTAAATAGTTCTTAAAAGGAGAAAGTAAGATTTATTTTTCCCCTCTAAAAACATGATAAATATGGGAGTATTTTTATAAGAGCAAATTACTATTATGTAAGGTGAAAGCTTAAAATGTTGAGTCTATCAAAATGTATGAAAGCTATATAAATGCCTTTTATTTGTGAAGAAAAAAATTTTTTTTTAATGGTGAGCCTCATTAGCCTTCATAGGCCTCATCTTTTTAATATAGCCTGCTTGGCAATTTGCTGTGCTTTTTGCATTTCTCTACATTGATGTTTTCATCAAATCTGGAAATTTTTTTTTTTCCTGCTCTGATTCATTCAGTTTCTCTTTTAAAATTCTAATTACGCCTATTTTAAAGTGTTTGGTATTATCTCACATATCCCTGAGACTATTCTCTTCCTCCCCGTAATTTTTTTTCTGTGTACTCTTTTATTAGATAACTGTTACTGATCTAACTTGGAGTCACTGGCTCTTTATTTGTGTCTCCTCTTTTGTTAAGCCCATCCAGTGAATTTTTCCTTTCAGTTAGCTTTAGGTTCTTTTTTTCTATTTTCTGTATCTCTGCTGAAACTCCCTTTTTTTTGTTCATTCATTAAGACTTGTTTTTAGTTCTTTGACCCTACTTTTCTTTCAGTATAATTATAATAATTTTAAAGGATTTGTCTCTGCCTAAAACATCTGGGCATTTTGGGTTTGGTTTCTTTTGATTTAAAAAATTTTTTGGTATGGATTATGCATTCTTTGCGCATTTCGTGTTTTCTGATTGAATGTTGGAAATTCTGGATTTTTGTTTTCACAGGCAGCTCGCTTTATTACAGGCTGATCATGTTAAGTTAGTTTTGATGTAAGGCTTTGTTAACAGGTGTGGATCTCAAGGTAGAAGGTGTTTTTCAGCAGTCCAGCTTTTTCTCCCTGTGCATCTTTTGTGGACTTCATTGTCCAAATGCTATCCTTTTTCTGTACTATCAATTTCTAAGATCTGTTTTTTGCTCTTAACCATGTGGCACTTTCACTTTGGTGGGGGGCATGGTCTTTCCCTGCTATTGCAGTCCAGCCTTGGCTGTCCACTCATGGGGAATTGCTTTTAGGTATATTTGTGGTGTACTCTCTTGCTATAGCTTTTTCCTCTGCCATTTTAGCACCCAAACTGATCTTCACTGCTTCTGGCTATTGAGACTGCTGTACTCTGCTTGGAGTACGGTCTCTTGGGAAGTTGTCCTAAGGCAGAGGGCAGTGGGGCTTTCCTCAGTCTTAGTACTCTACCTGTTGTTCACTGTTTTGAAATCAGTTGCTTCATATATTTTGTCCTGTTTCACAGTTGTTTCTGGAACAAGAGCTAATTCAATAAAGTTACTCCTCCATGGCTGGAAGCAAGACTCAGCCTCTTCTTCGTGTGGAAATAGATGAGCTCTGAAGTCTCTTGAAGCACATACATTTTTTGCTCTCTGTGTTATCCCCCAGTATCATGTTGATAGTATACAAAGCGCTAACCACATTTTCACCCTTTAGCCCTTTTTTACTCCTTTCTGTAGCTCATTATTCACTGTTTGGGCAGATATTGGGGCTCAGTGACTCTTTGGCACATACCTTTGCTGGAAAAATGGTGTCTTCTGCTATACCTTTCTACAAGCAGAAATAGCTCTACCAAAGTTAGCACACTTGCCATTTTGTTGCAGAGCTACTTTTAGTGAATTTGCAGCCAAGCATGCTAAAGATTCAAGATTCAAAGCAATCGAAAAGATGAAAGATCGAGAAGCCTTGTTTAATGAATTTGTGGCAGCTGCAAGGAAGAAAGAGAAAGAAGATTCGAAGACCAGAGGTGAGAAGGTAAGATGGTTTTAGTTCTGGTGGTGTGATTGATGGGAGTGTGACTAGGAAGGGACTAATATGGGGCTGTGTTGCTAATCTTGTTCATGGGCATAAATTAAAGGACTCGCATTTACTGTTTAGCTTTATAAGTTAACTTTTATAGTCGTTTATATGTGTGAATTGTCCCTTTACTTTCATGATGTTTTTTTTATTTTTTATTTTTTAAGGATTTTTTTTATTTGAGAGAGAGAGATAGTGAGAGAGAGCACAAATAGGGTGAGGGGAAGAGGGAGAGAAAGAAGCAGGCTCCCCGCTGAGCCCCATGTGGGGCTTGATCCCAGGACCCTGGGATCATGACCTGAGCCAAAGGCAGACACTTAACCAACCGAGCCACCTAGGTGCCCTGTGATGTTTATTTTAATAACTTCACTAAACTACCTAGATGTGCTTTATATTTTATTTTACATTTACAATTTATTAATACAGAGATGCCCAGTAAACCCAGAACTGACTGTTAGGTCTGTCTATTCACTGGTGCTTGCTAAGATTTCAAGATTCTTAATAAGCGGTAACCTTTAAATTTCAAAAAGCTTTTTTATCTTTTTTGCCTTCTAAAAGATAGCATTTTAGTGACTTTCTAATCTTTTAGTAAACATATCTTACATATGAATTATTGCTTATCAGAAATAAAGGTCAGCTATTAAAGATTAATGAATTCCAAATGTCATTTGAGAGCAGTGTCAGGAATGGAGAGCAGCCCACCGCTGGAGAAGCAGGCTGGTGGAGGCGGCACCAGTGGTGCATGAACCATCAAAACATGCAGCCACTCTCCTTAGTGTCCCTGTGTGCTTTGTGAATGGGGAAAAAGAACCTCTGAAGCCTAATCATTTTTGACATTTAAAATGGCCTGTTATTCCAGAAAGTTAAAACATCACAAATTCTGTTAAGAAATGTTAGGGAAGTAATACCACTCTTACTGAGAAGAAGCCTCTTTCACTGTAAATAGCAGTAGTATTGGGTGAAATGACTTTGTCAGAAACACCTGAGGTTTCCTGATTATATGATATATTGGGCTTCAGTGTAGATCCTTTCAGAATTACTTCAACAGGAAGTAATGTTAAATAAAGCTTGCAAGCTATATCAAATAGGAATCTTTCCAAGCCATAGGAATTTATATTGAATTAAGACAATTTTCATATATTAGACATGAAACCTATAAAGAAAGGATTATCATATAAGGCTTTAAAAAATGTGTGATGTATAAACAAAATGTGTGATGTAACTTTAAATTTTTTTTTCAAATGATTATACTTCTCAGGAAATGTGCAAAATTGAGTGTTGAATTAGAGTCATGTTAATGAATTGTTTGCTACTTTTGACTTTTAGTAATAATCTATTTGATTAAAGAAAGTCAAGTAAATGATTGCTACTGTGTGATTGCTTTTATACAAATTGAATGTTTTTCTCTTTGCATTTGTAACTAATGTTCTTTTTCTAAACACTTTTTTTATAACTATTTTGTGTATTCTGTTTTATAACAAGTGGATAGACTTTACAGTTTTGTGCTGTGTGGCCTGTCAATCAGTTCAGTCTGACAGCTGTCAATCACTGATACGCAAAGTATTATGGGATCCCCTAGTGAGGAAAGAATTGGTATCTCTGTGTGGTGACTTTAGCCTCCCGCAGTTCCGGTACTTTACATTTTTTTAGTCTTTTTCCTTATGAAGTGATGAGAGTTGTGCCCAGAATGTGTTAATTGAAATAAATTAAATAGATGCTACATCTAAATACACCTAATATATTCATCTTTATTTTCTTTGGATTGTAAAATTCTCGAAATTATAGGTTTAGTTTTCTATCATTATTAAATTTTTTAAAAAGAGGCCAGAAATTACTAAAGTGAAACTTTCTCAGCCAGTTTAAAGAATGCAAAATACTCACTAGGCTATGGAAACAGAAATCTTTAAAGTAAGGGTTTAAATATAGTGTATTTTATATTCACATTCTGAGAAGTAGCTGGTTAGTGAAGTTTTACCACTTTCTTCATGACTTACTGTATATTTATTTTATGAAGTATATTTTCTATACCATTTTTTTAAAATCACATTTCAACTGTAATTGAGTGGTAGGATTAGTGCTAGTAGCATGGTGCTGGTATATTGGAATTTCTTTATTCTTGTGATTCTCTAGCTGCTGTTTGTAGCATTGAGATAATGTAATTAATAGCTGAATAGTAAAGGTTTAAAGGTTATTATTTGCTGAGGCAAAAACCTATGAAGGATATTGACTTTTGGTGAAGTCACTTTTTTTTCCTTCAGTAGACATTTTTAAGCTAAAGCATAAAATCATTTCATGTAGCTTTTACTGGTAATTTTCAGTTTTATAAAAAATGTTCCTAAAACTCTGTTAAACTATTTTACTGGGCTGTTTTGTTTGCCAAAAGAGCTACCCTCAAGTTTTTGTTTATGTTATTACAATTTTTTATTATAACCAGTTTTTATAAAATTGTGGTTCAAGGAATATACCTTTTGTAACAACACATTTGAAGTTGCATATAATAGTTAATCCTCTCATAAAGTTGGCGATTTTCCCTCTACCCTCCTTAAATTTCATTTTGAACAAGTTAAATTTAGGTTACAAGTTAGGAACAAATTACATTAGGCTAGGGAGACTATTTTTCCCTGTTAAACTGACCAGCCTAGATGGTAAGGTACTTCCATTTGGAGAGAGAAGAAAATAGGGGATATAGAGACTTGAATTGCTGGTAGTGGTAACGTATATTTTTTTTGACATTTACGCAGTTGTTAAAATAATTCCCATACAAATAGCAGCTTTGGTAAGCCGTGTAATAGCTTGTCATGGTAGTATCCACAGTGAAAGGAAATGTAACTTTATTTAAAGTTACATCACACATTTTGTTTATACATCACACATTTTTAAAAGCCTTATATGATAATCCTTTCTTTATAGGTTTCATGTCTAATATATGAAAATTGCCTTAATTCAATATAAATTCCTATGGCTTGGAAAGATTCCTATTTGATATAGCTTGCAAGCTTTATTTAACATAAATTTAGTCAGTTTTGCTTTGTAATTATATGCATCTAGGAATTGGGTGTTCATCGTGTCAGATACAAAGTACACAAGATGAGCAGAAAAATTGTTAAATCACTATATCAAGTAGTTTCTTTTTCACTGTCTGGAAATAATGGGTTTATGAGTATTTCTTACTATTCCAAAAAAAAGCAAGAGCTAAGTTCAGTAGTAAAGAAATCCACAGCTGGTTAGCTCTTGTCTTTTTTTAAAAAATCTCTGATAGGGAAACTCTTACAACGTTACAGGTATTCTCCAGAAAGGACATCATCCTCCCTTTTAATCCTCTCACAGGGAAAGTGAGGGTTGGAATAGGCAGAAGAAACGGTTCCATTCCTAATTTCTCATTCCCTTGGTCAGGTGGTAAGCCAGCATGTTTAACCCCTGTGGGGAGGAGAGGTTCTTCACATGGTCAGAATCCTCTGTTATATTGACTGCCACATCAGGTGTCTCCCCTGGTAGGAGTACAAGATAATTTAAATGAGACTAAATTTTAAAACGGGTCCTCAGAGGTGCATAAAAATAAATGCCTCCTTTATTCCTTTCTTCCCTATTTAAAAAAATGGGAATTACAGTCTGGGAGAGGGATTCTAAGTCTTGTATATGTTGACATTAGGGGACTAATACCGTTTCATACCCTTGGTATAATATTACTGACTTGGTACTTGATTGGTTAAGAATGTTGATTACTTAACACTTTTGAGTTGTATAATGGTAAAGGCATACATATTTAATGGCTAAAAAGTACAAAAAAATCTGAGTATAGTTTATGTAATGATTAATTATGACCATAGAAATTCTGTAATTTATATATAAGGGTGCAAACATTGCTTTTTTAAACTAAAATACAAAAATTTACCATTTTTTTTATGTTTTTAGACATTTGACAGTATAGTTTCAAGTTTCTAATGAGTGAGACTTATTTGCACTCACCTCTTTCTAAATTCCCCTTTTGTATCAAACAAAAAATGTTACTCATCTACTTTTAAAAATAAGTCATTCTTATTGTCTTGATGTTAAAGTATAGTGTACTATATCCATTCATAAGCCTGAATCTTACCTAAAAATAAATGTGAATTCTTATTTCTTATTTTAAAAAATGGCAGTTCTGAAGTGCAAAAGTTAAGAACAACCTAAGATTTTTTCTGTATTTGAATAATTTCATTGGAGAAAATGATTTATCTTGAATTTGGTAGGTTTTAAATGAGGGCTTGTATGTGTGTTGATTTTTACATTTTTCCTGAAAGAGCGATTCTATAATCATTTTTACTAAAAATTATTCCACTCTAAATAAATGCATCCAAAAAGTTATTACTATTCCCATCTTTAAGGTAACTGAATAGTTTTTTCTGGTTACAAACGTTTGCATATGAGGAATTTCTCATGGCACATTTCCCCCCCATCCCACTACATGTTTTGAAATATAGATTAAATCGGATTTCTTTGAACTGTTATCTAATCATCACTTGGACAGTCAGTCTCGATGGAGCAAAGTGAAAGACAAAGTAGAGAGTGATCCACGTTACAAAGCAGTGGACAGTTCATCAATGAGAGAAGACCTTTTCAAACAGTATATTGAAAAAATAGCCAAGGTAACCATCCTGTTTACTTGTACTGTAAGCGTGAAATTATAAAATTCTTAATTGCATTATAAAGGTATTCACTCCTGTTTGGGATTTGGAATTTTTCTTGTTGATATTCTTAATATAAGAATCTCTAGTAGTTGGTGTGGAAACGAGGTATAGTATTTAGGAATATTCTTGGTAAAAATCTGGTTTGAAATGTTCTATTTGGCAAACTAGTTATTCTGTGGAAACATATTTTGATACTGTAATTTTACTTTTACAGAATTTAGACTCAGAAAAAGAAAAGGAGCTTGAAAGGCAAGCCCGCATTGAGGCAAGTCTTCGAGAACGAGAAAGAGAGGTTCAAAAGGCTCGTTCAGAACAAACAAAAGAAATAGATCGAGAGAGAGAGCAACACAAACGAGAAGAAGCTATCCAGAATTTCAAGGCTCTTTTGTCTGACATGGTATATATTACTCTTCCCTCCCACCCCTCTGTAGTACTGGATATTAAAGATCTATTATATTACCTCGTTAGTGAAAATTTTCGTATTTAAATTGACTCTGAGAGATATAATTTGGTAAGTTGTTTTAGAAAGTGTTTTAAAATGGAGTTCTTTCCATTAGAATGGGAAAACCCTATTTAACAATTTCAGTGGTTAGATATTTTGTATATATAAAAATTTATAATCCTTTAGTCTCAGAGATAACTTCTTTATTCTTGATGGAAGTCATCTTAAATTATTACATACTGACATGCCATAGTAATAAATAAAATGTGCTGACTGTAGTTAAACCTTTTGCTTGATGATTTAAGGTCATGGTGATGATGAATTATTGTACATGTAAATGGTGTGAGATCTAGGACTGGAGGTGTACTGACCCCAGGAGATACCCTGGAATTTTCTTGACAAACCCTTCTGCATCACGCAGGGTTGTTGAGGTGTGTAGGGTTTTCTCCATACAGTGAATGCCCAAGGCCTCTCTGCTGTTTTTCTTGTTTTGTCTCTTTTCCCTGTCACCATCTCTCCCGCTGTTTCTCTTCTCCTTTCTTAAGGCTCTTTTCATTATTACGTCACGTCTTCTGATTTCTTCCCTTTCTTCTGATGATCTGTTTTCACTTTGCTCTTTCTGTTCTCGTGACAGTGACAGTCATTCCCTGATTGTTCTCCCTGCCTTTACTTTCCCCGAATTCATCCTCTTTATCACAGTCATAGAAATCTTCATAAAACCCGAACGATTTTGTCACTCTCCCTGTGGCTTGCAGAGAGAGAAGGTTCTCTGTGTTTCTAGTGGTCGCCTACATTTAAAACTCTGTCTTCTTAGCATAATATATAAGGCTGTTTATTTCTTGAGCCCCCCACCTTGATACTACGTTACCCTCTTTGGTTTCCTCTCTTCCCCCCTAAGCTTCAGACCTTCTGAACTTACCTGTAACAGACCATACTTACATTAATGAGTCCTGTCATTGCTCATGCCAGTCCCTCTACCTACAATGCTTCCTGCTGCATTTACAAACTCACTGTTCAAGATCACACTCAAAGCTCTCTTTTGTGAGGTTGATCTTGACACATCTAAGGCGGATTTGTTTTTCCTGTTGCCCTTTGCCACCCTGTGTTGAGCATACACCTCTGCAGCCCTTAACTATATGCTGTTGCAATTATTTGCTTACACGCCTCTTTGCTCTTAAAAAAGTGACTCCTTTGAAGGAAGGGTTAGTGTCTTATTTGTTTTTCCAGTATCAAGCTCTGTGTTCACCTGACACGTTTATCGATGCTTGATAAATGTTGGCTAAATAAATGTTTTTTATTTTTCTTTTTTCTCACTTGTCTTTTCCGCCTCCCATATTTCTTAGCATTGGCAGCAGTGTGACTAGCAATAACTTGTCATGCCATTTGCAGCCATGAAGCATACCTTTTTGCTGGTTGTTGAGCCAGCCTGATCTGCCATGTCTTCTCTTGTTAGCCATGTTAATTCTTGCTTATGCTCAGAAGTGTCACTTTCCGTATGTAGTTGATAAGTACACATTTGAACTCAAGATTTGTTGAGTGTTTTTTTTTTCCCCCTGTGACCTCTTTAGAACAACAGTAAGATAGTTCCTGTTTTACTTGTATCCATTTCTCCTACTGAATGTTGGTAAGATGTTAAATAGAAGTTCTTCTCTTCATCTTTCTCCACCTCTAGATCCATGCTTGATGGCTTAGGTGAGCTCTGAGTGGTGGGCTTTCTGGCTTTAAAAAAGCAGATTTTCAGTGACTGCTTAACTAAGGTGGAATCACCGGAAGCTGCTTTTATTATTAAATGTATCATTCCTAAACTAAATAAATAAGCCTTTTATTGTTGAAATATGAGAAGATAAGTCTCTGGTGATATAATTTTTTGGTACGTTTTTAGGTACGTTCTTCAGATGTGTCATGGTCTGATACTCGGAGGACTCTGCGGAAAGATCACCGTTGGGAATCTGGATCCTTGTTGGAAAGAGAGGAGAAAGAGAAGCTTTTTAATGAACACATTGAAGCACTTACCAAAAAGAAGAGGGAGCACTTTAGGCAACTTCTGGATGAAACTTCTGCAGTAAGTCCCTTGTTTTCCCTGTTTTAATCTAGATGGGCCTTCATGAATAATTCCAAAAGTAAAACATTGATGTGATTATTAGTGTCATGGTCTTTAGATCCGTTACTGGAATTCATGTGTTTAATGACACTTTCTTCTCTGATTTTATTTTTCCTTTTTTAAGTAAAAACGTTCATGGCATTCTTACTATGTAGAAATTACTTCCTTCTGCAGTTTGCACATTCGTATCTGCTCCTGTGGTAGTTCATAATGTCCCTAGATGTGTGACCATTGATCCCTCCTGATGAGAGATCTTATAGATTCCATCGTTAGCTCCATTTTCAGTTTGGCACCATGGCCCCCTCCTTTGGCTGTTTGTACCCTCTGTTGTTCAGGTTTTCTTCTGATTATCTGATCTCTATTTGGTGATGGCTTCTTTAGAAGTTATGGTGTTACCTGTGGAGACACAGGGTTTGCAGGTGATAGTCTTAGGTCACATGGAAATAACGGCCATGAAAATAAAAAATAACTCTTGTGGCAAGCCAAAAAGAAAGTGCATTAAAGCTGCTTCCCTCTCCTTAACTAGTCCAGTTACAGTTGGGCATTGCAAGAGATGGCAGGTCACTGTGTGATGTCATGTAGCATACGTGCTGCCGTTTGACCCTGTCAATAAAAGTGAGTTGTATTTATGTTTTTTATTCACTTGCCTTTCAAAGATTACCTTAACATCCACATGGAAAGAAGTAAAAAAAATCATTAAAGAAGATCCTCGGTGCATTAAGTTCTCCTCCAGTGACAGGGTAAGAGGATTTTGTCTGAGATTGTCTACTGTGTTTATAAATATTAATTGGGTGCTTAATCCAGTACCACTAGTATCCTGACCAAAATGAAATTGATGATTTTAGGTGAATACTTTTAAGTGTATGAGAAATTAGTCTGAAGCTTAAATTCATATTTTCTGTCTTGCACAATACATAAACAAGAAAGCACAGTAGAAACTTAAAAATTTAATCCTTTGGGTCAAGCCTGTGTTTGGGGGCGTTAAAGCTTTAATGAAGCTATAGTTTTTTATTCACTGTACAGTCAGGTCCCACTAGGTAGGTACATTCATGCTGGTACCAGGCTGTCAGCGCCCCTGAGCCACGCTACCAGAATGCCGTAACACTGCCTCTTGTTCCCGTATGCTCCAGAGACTGGAGTTGGAGGGACATTAGACGAGTGAAGTTTTAGAACCCGAGCTCTCTTCTGGTGCACTCTGCCTCCTGTGTGGGAAACGAAGTCAGCTAGGTTCTGAAATAGTGAATGAGGCCAAGGGAACCGTAGCTGACCGCAGTCTTACTTTAGCCCTTTGCCGTGCATTTGTTCCCTGCCCCCATTGTTCTCCTTGCCTGGTTGGTTTCTCTAGGTCTAGAGTGCACAGCCCCATAGAATTTACTTTAATAAGTTGGACTGTAGATGTGTGGACCACAAAGTACACACGGGTGGGAGAGAGTGGTAGACTGATAGCTGACAGGTCTAGTCTCAGTTTCTAACTTTGCTGATTGTTTACAATTGACAATAAGGGCTTTTTAAATTTTATTTAATTTTATGTACTTTTTTGTCCAAAGAGCTTATACTCATCACTCCTGTTCCCTTACTAGAAAAGCTAAATGCTCAGTATCCCTCAGTAAAGTTATGACTGTTAGTTGTTCTCCTAAGTTGTACCATATTATTGTCTTGGTGCTGGAAGAGATAAATACAGTCTATAGGAAAGGCACATTTACCCCTTAATCTCTTTGTTGTTAGGAACATGAAGGGAGATAATCTCATCAAATCCTCCAGCAGTGTCGCACCTAGCAAGCCCTGGAGTCTTAGCTACTGCTAATACAGTGTATGGGACCTTGGTTTCTTTCAGCCTTAAAAATGTACATTGCACATTTTGCATTTTAGTGATTGTTATGTGAACAAAAATGCACCTTGGTGCCTTTTCTTTTGAATTATTTATAACATGACTTATAAATAACTGGTTTAATAAATAATTGATTCTAATTTTGGAATTAGTGACCTTTTTTTTCTAATCTTACTTTCTTTTTTGCAGAAAAAACAAAGAGAATTTGAAGAATACATCAGAGACAAATACATCACAGCCAAAGCTGACTTCAGGACGCTTTTGAAAGAGACCAAATTTATAACCTATAGGTGTGTGCAATGAAATGTTTCATATCAGCAGTCATTGTCTTTACTAGTCCTTACTCTAATGGCCAAAGCATTCTTTGCATTCACACACATGTTGACATTATTAATTTTTAGGAATAAGAAGAAGCCAACTTTTATCAAAGGCCAAATACAGCCCATATCTGTGTTACTTTTTTTTTTTTTTTAAAGAAAGGGCCCAGATGTCAATTCTTATTTTGTGTTACCCACCCATCCAGTTTTTTAAACACACTTTTGTTTTTACTTCACTGCTTTTTTAGGAGTACCCCTGACTTTAAGAATTGTATTTGTGAAGAGACTTTTAAAATAATCCTTCACTATCCATTATCTTTGCTTCCTATGAAGACTATTCAGTGTTGTGAAACAGTTCAAAAGCTTGAAATCATCTTATTTAAGCTCAGCAAAAATATTTTTTCAGACAATAGCAGTTTGCTGCATACTTTAAAAATTTGAACTGATAAAATCGGAGTTTTGAAACAAGATTTCTCTGTAACATGCCCAGTAGTTCCACATTCCCAACAGTTTACCATGAGGAAAACAAGTTAATGTTGCTTAGCAGTCAGTGTGCAGGAAACAGTTTTGTTTCATGCTCCAGCTTTTCTTCCTTTAAGAGAAAAATTGGAAACATCTTAATGAAGGGTATGTGCACGGGAGGATAGATAGTGCTGAGGGTGTGGTTTTTAGGTATTTTGTCATTGGATTTTTTTGGTCAGGATCCTTAATGTTTTGCATCAGCTTGGGCTTTTAAATTAGATGTGAAGTAAGACTTCTTTCTACATTTTTATAGTTAATTTAGTGAAAGATGTGAAAGTGAAAGCTTGTGAGAGATGCTGGGATTGGCAGCCCCGCAGACTGAAGTCCTCTGTTCATCCACAGAACAGGTACAGCACGGGCAAGATTTACCCACCCACCCTCAGCCCTGATCTGGAGGGACCACCAGTAGGGGTGGGAGGGTAATTCAGCTTCTGAGGCCCTTTCACTCCTTGGAGTCTTTGCTGAGGCGACTTACAAAGGTGACCACTGCAGTGAAATTTTTCTTAAAAAAAAAAAATAAAATGGAAACACGATTAGGAACTAGATGGACATTTCCAGCTCATTTTTGAAAGACCTAGGAACAGCAGTCAGTAATTCTTGGACTTCTTTTCTTATTTCAGATCCAAAAAGCTAATCCAGGAATCTGATCAGCACCTGAAAGATGTAGAAAAAATCTTACAGAACGACAAACGGTATCTAGTACTAGACTGTGTGCCCGAGGAGAGGCGTAAACTGATTGTGGCATATGTGGACGACCTGGACCGCCGGGGTCCACCCCCGCCTCCCACAGCGTCAGAGCCCACGAGACGATCAACAAAATAATTCTCAGTACTCTTCCACAGGGGGATCTTCATTCAAAACGCTTGCATGAGCCAATTTTCAGGTTTTTACATGTATGTGCATTAGTCAAACTATTGCAGAACCATCTGACGAACAGAAGGAGAAGCATTCGTGAACCGTTTCTGAACAGAGAACACTTTGGAAATAATTTATGCTTTTCTTTGTGTGGCATGACTGACATACATACTCAGATATAGGCTGTCTCTAGTAAATCTAAAATCTCAAAGCTAAAAATCATCCTTTTATGAGGTGTGGAAGTCAGTGACTTTTGGTGACGTTCTTTCTAGCAGTGTTAAACATGCAAGACGTAAGAGCATTTGTGGTTTGAACTTGAAAGATGCAAATACCACAGACTCCAAGAAAACCTAAGTTGGGGGTGGTTTTGATTTTGTTTTTTAAAGCGGGTTTAAAGAGAAAACACTGAAAATTGAATTCTTATCTTCCAGAGGCTAAGATTATTATAATGGACATACTTTTACCTTTGTCTCTAAAGAACACTTTAGTTTTGTTTGTTCACTTATGTGCTTTGATTATCCCCTCAGAATTAGAGGCCAAGTCTTGTTGTTTAGCCTAAGAGAAGATTTATTTAGTAATTTCTTCTCAGGTATGGAACCACGGTCATAACTAACATGTTGGCCAGAATAGGACTGCTGGTTAAACACATTTTATTTACCATTAAGTGATCTTTATCAATATTCTGGATTAGACAACAAATTACCTTTCTTGGGTGTTCCCTGTAAACTATACTCCTGTTTGAATGTTAAACTTTTGTTTCTAAAGTTTAATTTTAAGATGTTTGAATGTTCAGTTTATGTATTTGAACTACAATAAACCAACCCTTTTTATATATGTGGATTGTATATGATTATTGTTAAAAGAATTTATTAAAAAAAAAAACTTCTTTTAAACCTGTTCTTAAAAGCAGTAGCAAATGTAATTTGGCACAAAGCAAGTTGACTTTACATCTTAAATATTACATAGTTTTTAAAGGCTTGAATATAATAAATTAATTGAGTATAAAAGGGAAGGAATGTAAAGAACCATTTTGGTGCTCAGTCTCTTAGCAATATCTTATTGCTTCATAGCAAGAAGATGTGGATTTGTTTGTTTGTTCTCTTGTTTTTGTCTTTTATGTTACCATTTGGCTGATTGATGCCTTCTTGGCATCCTTTCAGTGTGTCCTGCACATCATACCATGACACCCACCTTTGACCCCTACTTGCTTTTTCTAGCTGTACCTCCCCAGTTTAAAGACTCCTCTGTCTCATTCCTTCATAGATTTCTCATTTCAGAATACCACATAAATGCTTCAGAAAAACACGTTAATTGGATAATTTATTTTCCCTGTTATCTCACACCAGCTGTGAATGCTTTTAACAAAACATAAAATGAGGAAGAACCAACATCTGTATTTGTATGTCACGTGCACACAGACATGCAGCACATGGATGCACAGACTCGTTCACATTTACATCACTTAGTACTTAGCTTAAGTATGTTAAGTGCCACAGAAATTGTGTATGTAGGAAACTGGAATTACCTAAGATCTTAACCTCTGCAACTGAAAATTAACAAGATATTTTTTTTCCCTTTTTTCGAAGGTCATTTTTATAATTCCATTGAGTGGCTTTTAAGTTCTGTGAGGAATAAAACTGCAGTGTTTGCCAAAAGGAACACAACTATTATAGGAATATAACCTACAAAGTAAACCGTCTAGAATGTTTTGTTTTATTTTTCTGAATTCCACATAGTACTGTTTGTCCACTCACTACTTTCTGTTTCTCGCAGTTGAAAAGCGTGGGGAAAAAGATGGCTTGGTGATACCTATTCTAATTTCCTACTTCTGTTGTAAAGTATTTGGGATTGATTATTCATTTAAGGTGCAAATCAAACTTTACTATGCAGATTTCTTTAAAAGATCAAGTCAGGACTGTGTATTAAGTTCTTAATGAAAAGGTCATTGTAATTACACTGTGTCTCAAAATGTCCATCTTGACTTGGCACTTAACAGCAAACTCCTTAAAAATACTTGATTCAGTTATCCTGAGACCTGTATCAGTGTTAAGGTCTGACCTCCCCATAAAGCCCCATTGTGCCAAATGATGATTTTGAAAGGAGCATTCAAGACAAAGACAGCTTTTTAAGTTTCCGAAACTATCTGAAATAAAGCAATTGTTTTTATTTGTTTACAACTTAAAATGCCAAACACTGGAAGCTTACATCCAACATTTAGTATATATAATGAACAGTCTTTAATTCAAATAGTTCATCACAGACAATTTAAAAAGTACTCCCTTTGTATAACTATTGTCTCACAAAACAATATTTGGATATTTGGGTTAAATTGTACTTTGTGATCTTGTGAGCCTTAAAATAAAATTTGTAATGAACCAAGTAAAATGAAAACAGCCCTATCTTCTGTGTTGAAACAGCAAACCACAACCACATGTAAAGACAAAAGACAAACCAAAAAACCCACAGACTGAACATTTTTTAAACATAAAAGTTCCGTCCACAGCATATTTTTATATATTAAGTTCTCCGTGGCTTGGCCTAAAGGCAGTTTTTTTCTGAGGAAGCCCCTCAGTGCAAATACCCAGAGTTCCATTACAAAGTAATCAAGAATTGTGGATAAGTGTCCTTATATCTGATAGGGAAAGAAATGTGTCCGAATCATTATGTTTTATTGGGTATGCTCTACCTTGCCGTAAAATGAATAGTTACTGCCTTTTACTCGAATTCTACTGGTAATATGTTTGGGAACACAAAATTTAATAGCACTGCTTTTCTTTCTGCATCGCCTTTGTGCTGTTTGTTTTCTGTTCTTAGCCAATTTCTGTCTTATATCCATGGAGTTTTTCTTTTCCTACTACTTAAAAAAAATATATATATATATATATGTGTACACACTTATCTTGTTACTCTTGATCATCTTTATAACAAAGACCCTTAGGTATTTTAAAATCTTGGGCAGGGTTCAAGTTCAGTGTTCAGGAGACATTTAGTACCATTTAACAAGAAACATGACCATCCCTATCCTTCATACTTGAGGGTTGCCTTCAGCAATTACTACCCTTATCATTAACTGTAGCTTCTATTTATCTTGACTGAAAGGAGGTATTGGGAGGAACAGGTAATTGGGAAGAGAAAGAAGGGCAGTTTTAAAAGTTCTTTCTCCACATCAGGATTTAGAGTGTCATGCAAAGCTGCTAAAATCCTCAGGCTTAGAAACTGAAGACAGAGGTGGCTTTACAAAGACAGTGAAGCAGGTTATTTGGGATAAGGTGAAGTGTGAATTTACTTAAACTTAGACAAAAATAAGCTGTGGTTTGAAATCAGTCCACAGTAAGGGAGTGGTCCTTATTCTGTAACCTTCAGTCATGGAAATTTTACATGGATTAAGCAAATGAAGATAACTCCTTAACATTCATTAATGTGTTTAAAATGTCTTAAGTGGAAGTAGATTTTGAACTTCGGTTGTATGAAATAAAGTTTGATACGGAACATTAAGGCTAGCAGGTTCAGGAAGAAAGTAAAAGGAAAGGAGTTCAGCCTTTGGCAAAGATGAGCTCTCCTTCAGCCAGTACAGGGT
This sequence comes from Ailuropoda melanoleuca, assembly GCF_002007445.2. Taxonomy (NCBI): domain Eukaryota; kingdom Metazoa; phylum Chordata; class Mammalia; order Carnivora; family Ursidae; genus Ailuropoda; species Ailuropoda melanoleuca. The sequence goes on from NC_048220.1 coordinate 33,731,968, forward strand.
GGTCCTAAGGAGTACCCAATAAAACTGCGATTGTGAACAACGGACAAAGCAGCTGGAATTTCTAGTTGTGTGTGCCAGAAGCATCTTCACACAACACCTAGGTTAACTCTCTGGATAGCCAGGATATAATTCGGAAACACAATCATTACCTACCATGGTGTTCTACTTACCAAATTGCGCATTTTGAAAATGCATACTGTGAAGCATTTTTGTAATTCCTAACATTAGTAATTTTACTGTGTCGTGTATGGTAAAGGCTGTAGTGTTGACAAGCAGCAGTACAAGTCAATACAATAATCACAATTTGTTTTGCATTGAAACTTAATCTATTTGTCACAGTCTCCCGTTTCCTGATCTTCATGTTCCCAGGGGACAGGGTCATTGTCTTGTACACAGAGCACGGCGTCCCTCTCATGCCAAAACTGCTCTACATCAGGGAGGATGGGAATCTGTGTCTTCTCACTTCTCTCTATGCCGGAGGAGGGAGAGCCAGTTTTCTCTTTCTCTGGTATGGATGCTGGGGACTCGGGAGATGGAACATTGTCGGGAGGGACCTCTGAGTTACCAGCTGGTGTTTTCTGAGACTCTGAGGCAGTCAGTTGCTTTTTGGTTATCATCCATTTCCATAAGCCTTTCAAGTCTTCCTTGAACTCCTCTGACATCACGAGAAAAATGAGAGGATTGGCCGAAGAGATGGAAAACATGAGGACTTGAGACAGGGCTATAAAGCCTTGTGGTGGGGCCGGGCCCCCAGCCTTCACGTGCCGTATCCACAGCCAGGCCACCCACTCAGGCAGCCACAGAACAGCAGAGGTGCCCGCCATGCTCAGCAGCATCACTGTGAGTTGCTTGGAGCGCATCTGGTTTCTAAGATTTTGAGTCTTAGTTCCTCGTTTTTTACACTGGCCATAAGCTCTCCAGAAATAGAAACTGGCAAAGAGTGACGGAAGGCCAAATGCCAGGAGAGGGTAGAGCTTACCAAACACTGCCATGAACTCTTTGGCCACAGGGGGTACATCCAGGAGGCACATTTCCACACCTGCGTGAAGCCTGGTGGTGCTGAAGAACCATTCGGGCAGGGGTAGCAGGCTAGCCACAGCCCAGATGGCTGCCAGCACCGACCAGATGGTGCAGGTGCGGATACTCACTTGCTTGGCTGGGTCACTTGCGTACATGAAGCATACTTTGGCCACTGCCACGATCGTCAGGCTCTTGGCTGCCATGCATGTGTGGATGAACCAGTCGGAGGACTTGCAGACAAACCAGCCGAGGTCCCAAACACTTTTGAAGTATGCTGTAGCTCGGACAGGTGCGGAAAACAGCAGGAGAGAGAGATCAGCCAGGCTGAGGTTCAGAATCAGGGAGTGGATCATGGACGGCTTTCCTTTCCAAGCGCTGTGAAGGAGGACGCCAATCACGCAGACGTTCCCCATGAAGCCCACCAGGCAGACGGCCACCAAGAGAGCGGGGACGATGGTCCTCCAGTCCTTAGAGTCAGAGGGCAGGTACCCTCCGGCAAAGTGGAGATGAGCAGATACGTTCATGGTGCTGGAGTTGGAGTCCGCAAAGGCGGCTGCCAGCATCACCTTTCCCACACAGCTCGTCCTTACAGAAGTTTGCTTCTCTTCGTCTTTCTGCCTTTGCGTAGGAAATAAATATGCTGTCATCGGTGTCAAATGACACCTCTGGACCCTCCCCTTGCTTGTTTCCTGAGAGCAGAGTGTGGAAGAAGGTTGACTGCTCACCTCAGCTCTGTCGCACGCGAGACGCCGCTGCTACACTGAACGGCAGGCAGCTTGGGGGCTGCTCACTAGAAAGCCTCGTGTCGCATCGTCAGCCCTGCAGAGTTAACCCCCCATAGACTCATAAATGATAAATGAGGACAACGTACATGTAAGTGGGATGTTCCCAGGGGGTCATGAGCCAGGCAGGCAATTATGTTCAGCCGTTTCTAAAATTGTGACCGCAGTCTGTAATTCAGGCGACACCACATCTGGGCAGGAGACTCACGCTTCAGCCCGCACCAGCATCCCCCGCATACCTGATGCTCTGGGTCAGGAGGGAGGCCAGGAATGCGCATTTCCGACAAGGACCCCGCGAACGGGGATGTTGTGGGTTTTAAGACAAGATCCCACGCTGCGGTTCCCCCTGCGCCGAGGAGCTGCTGCCTGACCACCAGCAGCCGCCTGAGGTCAGACGTGGGAGCTAGAAAAGGAAAGCGAACCCTGCAAAGAAGTCCTCCGTAAAAATCTAATTACACACGACTTTAGTCTGTAGTTTGGTCCAACTGCTGTGATTTTAGACTCTGAGTTAGACTATGTGGAATACGATTTCAACAGGTGGCAATGATGAAGGCAACCAAGCGATGAATTAGGAAGGGGTTTGTGGGATTGCCGTGAGGACGCTGCCTACTCTGAGGGCACTTGAACCAGAAATGCTTAGTGTCGGGCACCGAGAATGTGCTGGGCTGGGAGGCTGACCTTTGGGTTCTGGTACTAGCTCTGCTCTCCCCAGTTTGTCTCTGGAAAGTAAGGGGATGACACTTCAAAATTCCTCAAAGCCCCAGCCTCACCCGATAAGAACGGATGGCATAAACAGCTCCCGAATATTGGGAAAGCTGTCTGTGGCGCTGGGTTTCTCTGTGTCTGCCTGCCTCCCCTCTCCCTCTGGAAAGTCGGGGTACTTCGGAAACAGTAATGGAGGCAGTGCCTCGTCTCAGCCACCTGCCGTAACCCCCAATTTGCGCTGCGGCCCGGGAAATAATAGGCGCACACCCCAAAGCACCCCTCGTGGGGGTAAAGAGGCCACGCCATCTTCTGGGGAAGAAAACGGGTGGGGGGAGAGGAGAGAAACTTGTTGAGCACTACTTGGAGCAAATGGACAAGGTGTGCATTAGAGATTAGCTGGTGTATGTGGAAGACATCCGTTCAGCACCCGACTCCTTGACATCATGGCTTAAAGCTTAGGACGCTCCAGGCTCCCAAAGACATGGGACAGACAGCGAGCTGAGTTCCAGAAGTCTTTAATGTCACGAAAGTCTGATCTTTAAAAGACAACTAAGGAAACGAAGGCCCGTCATGTGGCTCTTCCCCAGTCTATTAAATGGACTCAGGGAAGGATCCCCTGGTGCTCCAGCTAGAGGCCAAACGTTCAGAGGCCTGAAAGATGGGGAGGCTGAGTTTTCCACAGTTTTTGGAGGTAATGTACTTTAACTTTTTATTTTGAAGGAATTGCAATCTTACAGAATAAAATGCGAGACCTTATGCAATTCATAAACACTTCATCCAGATTCACTGGGTATTAACATTTACCCACATTTGCTCTCTCTCAGCATATATGTATGTGTGTGCCCATATGTGTATATATACCCATACATGTTATTTTCTGAACCCTTCGAGGACTAGAAATGAGTTTTTGAGTATTCTTCCTGAATCATCGTTAACCATAGAAATCAAAATGAGACTATGTGCTTGTAGCAAAAAGGAATCGTCTCTCCTTTGGCAAGCCCCAGGACCCAGTCCTAGTTAATGTTTTTCTTTTCATCCATCAGCACCTGTGTGTCTAGATACCGACAAGTGTGATCTGTAGTTTGTGTTCACTTTTTCTTCATTTTAACATCATTTCCATTTAAAGGCTAACTGTAATTTAGCAAACCTAAAAGAAAAAAAAACACCATAGGCATGTTTCTTATTTGTAAGTTGATCTTCGTTGATAACGTATTCACTTTAATGCAGGATTAAGTTGCATGCATAATAGACATTTGTCAGGTTTCCCGATTTTTATTTATTTTGGGGAATTGCCTAGTATTTGAACCCCTTTCCTGATTGATAGAAGGGATCATGGGGAGAAATTGTGTGGAGAAGGTGGACTGAGCAATACAATACAGAAATGAAACGGAGAGTTATTTGGGATGAAAAGCAGAAGCAGCCTCCCCACCCCCAAAATGCTGGAAACAACCAGAAGCCCACACTGGTGACAGATAAACAGGTGGCTACATTTGTGTAACGGAATACTAGCCAGCAATATAAAGGAATGACACAAACTACAACATAGGTGAACCTCAAAAATACAACCCTAAGTGAAAGAAGCCAGACACAAGACCACAAGTTGTGAAATTCCTTTTCTATGAAATGCCCAGGACATTTCATAGAAATATATGGAGACAGAAAATAGATTAGTGGTTTCCTGGGGCCGGGGTGGGAAAGGGAGTGAGGGCAAATGGGCACAAAGGATCTTTGTGGGGTAATGGAAGTGTGTTAAAATTGAATTGTGGGGATGGTTACACAACTCTGTAAATGTGCTAAACATATTGACTTGTACACTCAAAATGAGTGGATTTTACGATATGTAAAGTATACCTTGATAAAGCTTTTTTTTTTTTGTTAAGAGTTATTTGGGATGGAGAAAAGGTAAAGAGCAGCTATGACCCTGCTCTTAGATTGCTCCAGAGGCTCCAGTAGAGGGGTATTCTAATCTGAGACCATGATTTCCAAAAACAAATGATGGAGCCAGGGAGAGACTGCAGTTTAGAAGGACCAAACTAATGGACAGTATGTACTAGGCGGGGAAGCACGATATATGAAGGCAGCAGGTAGAAAGGGAGAGGTCTCAGAATTTGCTGTCTCTCGTGCTGGTTCTCAGCTTGGAAATGGTCTCCCAACACAGTCTTCTCCTTCCACTCCACACTCACGCTGAGGCCCCAAAAACAGTGCAGCCACCACCTTCTCCCGAGCAAAGGCGTCTGTGGGTGCCAGGCTGTGTTTCCCGACAGGTACACCACCTATAGCAATGATGCAAAGAGGAAGCCCCTGGAAATGGAGCAGCGTTAATAAAACAACAATAACTTAAGGCATAGACATTTAAAATTTTTTTTTCAAATTGCAGGGGCACCTGGGTAGCTCAGTCTGTTAAGCGTCTGCCTTTGGCTCAGCTCATGATCCCAGGGTCCTGGGATGGAGCCCCGCATTGGGCTCCCTGCTCAGCGTAGAGACTGCTTCTCCCTCTCCCTCTGCCCCTCCACCTGCTCGTGCTCTCTCTCTCTCTCAAATAAATAAATAAAATCTTAAAAAAAAAATTCAAGTTGTAAAGGACCACAACCAGCTTAAACTTCAAAAGAACCCAGACAAAGCAAACGAGTAACCATGCTTTAAAGTGGCTTTTTTTTCTTTTTAAGATTTTATTAATTTATTTGACAGAGAGAGAGAGAGCACAAGTAGGCAGAGCGGCAGGCAGAGGGAGAGGGAGAAGCAGGCTTTCTGTTGAGCAGGGAGCCCAAGGCAGGGCTCGATTCCAGGACCCTAGGGTCACGACTCCAGCCGAAGGCAGACGCTTAACCAACTGAGCCACCCAGGTGCCCCTTAAGTGGCTTTTTAAAAAATTTTAACTTCAGTGTAGTTAACCTGCAGTGTTACATTAGTTTCAGGTGTACTTAAGTGGCTTTTTGATAAAAGCAGTGCTGAGTGGGATCTCTACCAGGGCTGGGCCAAGTTTACTCTATAGCTCAGGTCCAGGGAATGGTGAGTGACGCCAACAGTCATTTACTGGGGGAGTCCTCAGTGCCAACCTCAGTGCTCCACGTTCTACCGAAGCCTCAGGACAGCTCCTGGACAGGTGTGTTGCTCCCATCGCCTTCTTACAGTTGGGAACTCTGAGGCACAGAAACCGAAATTATCTGCCTCTGGGGTCTGTAGATCGCACAGCCAATAGACGACAGAGTTGGGATCGGGACCCCCGTGGGTCCGGCCCCAGAGTTAGGGACTCAGAGGTGGTGTCCACAAATAGTGTGCTATCCTGCCCCCCTAAAGAATGAGCCGGGGGATACTTCCTGTTCATCACGATTCTGAAACTGGTGGAGTTCAGTTCAACAGCAGGTATTGAGCCCGTGGGCTCTAGGAATACAAAACTTGTGTACTTTCCTTTCAGCGACTATTTACTGAGCCACTCCTCGGTGCCCAACGCCAAACATCGGTGCTCGACCTTGGCCCCCCAGGTGGCAGAGCCGCAATCCAGGTGGAGGGATGAACCGCCAGGAAAGTTCAGAGACAGGGCTGTACGAGGCAGGCTGTCGTGGGGGCTTGAGCAGGAGCACCTGGAGCAAGGTCCTCGGGCAGGCGTGAGATCTAAGCGGGACCTCAGCCCTGCCCCTACGTGCGCAGAGCCGTGGTGGAGTTCATGCGTGCTGCGTAGTCGGTATCCCTGTATTACACCCGGCGGAGAACAGCTCTCTTACCACGTAAGTTAGCACGGTTGACGTCGGTCTCTGGGAGTTAATGTCTCCCCCGGCCTGCACGCTTGCAGGCTTGCAAGCTCCGACCTCGCTGGTGAAGCTCCGCGAGGCGCGAAGGGCACGGGGCTGGACTTCAGGGCCCGCTGCGTGTCGGGAGCTTACTGAGCATGCTCGGCTCCGGCTGCGCGGGCGCTCGGTGGGTTAGGCCTCAGCGAGCCCCTCACCCCCTCTCCCTCTGTTCAGCGGGGGTACGAGGCGCCCTCGGTGCTTGCTTCTTTGCTGACGGCTTTGCTGTGTTGAGGGCTCCTTCTCCCAGGGCCCGGGTCATGCTATTTTTTGGACCACAGTTAGCTTGTTTGTGTGGCGTCCCTTTGGTGGTGGGGCTTCCCCACCGGCACATCCCCGGACTTCAGGCTGAGGGTCTTGGAGTGTTGTTCAGGCTGCAGACGCAAGCCGAGTGACCGTCTGTCTCTAAGGTAAGTGTCGAATACGTGTGGCTGCGTCTAGGTGGCCACTCCTACGAAACGGCACCCCTCCTCCCGTTTCTGCTGTTGGTTTTGTACCTCCTAAGCCCGCTGTAGGGGCGGCTATCCCGTTGATTCCAAATTCCCCGGACAGCGAGTCTGGAGATCCGAACCCGGTCCCTAAAAAATGAGACCGTTCTATCCGAAAGGGGCCCTGCCGCATTGTGTGGGTTGAGCGTCATTGTCCAGCTGTGGCGACAGATGCTCTGACCCTGTGCGTGACTTGTCCTCTTGAGGCCACTGGCTCCTGGCTGGCAGGGCACGGGCTGGCATCCGTGAATCTCAGCGGCCGGGTTGATGCTTCTTGTTCTTCCCATCGGCTTGTACTTTTTTCCTGCCGGGGATTTTTGCCTGGGTTAATAATTAATGTTTGGATTTTTATGGAGGATAAAATCTGGACATCGACGTGAAGGCTCTTTGGAAAGCATGAGGATGGTAAGAATATAAGGACGTGGATGCGTTTTGCCCACTTTGCAGAACTTGGAAAAAATCACAACTAGTCCCATTGAAACACAGCTGTGGTCGATATCAGGTTGTATTTTCTTTGACCTTTTTTTTTTTTTTTCTTTCGTGAGAGTTGGTTTGCTTTTTCTGCTTTAATGCAAGGATAATTGTAGCTATTCTAACTTTGTTAGAAGGTAATGAGCGGCCTGGTCAAAAAGACCCTGGAGTCTCAGGGATTGATGTCACCACAGTGAAAATGACACAGGCTTTTTGTTTTTGGCTTTTTTTTTTTTTTTTTTTTTTTTTTTTTTTTTTTTTTTGTGCACATGGTCTTAGGAGAACAGAGTCTTGTCAGCAATTAAAAGACTGAGATGTTTCTTTGGGCCCAGGATGGTTAAAATCCTGCTTTGGACACAGCCCATCCCTGGCTCCAGCTGTTGTGTTTTGGTAGGGTATCATTTGTTGCTGGTCCTTACGGAATGACAGGTCTCATCATTTAGAGGAAAATCTAATAAAAAAAAAAAAAACTCCTTTGCCATGTCCATTTCTTTGACCTTCTTTTTAAAAAAAAGAACTTGATTGAACTATGATTCACGTGCCGTATGAGCTGCTCCAAGTGTATAATTCAGTGGTTTTTGGTATTATACTCTTGCTGCCTTGGTGCCCATCCTGATGGGATGATTTCCTCGGCACTGACTAGGGCTGTTTCTATGACCACCAAATCCAGCAGGTGGCGTGTGGTATTGTCACAGACCTCCCAGCAAAGGATGAGCTGGGGAAGGAATGTGCGGTGTTCAGAGGTGTGGCCATCACCGGGTTTTCCACGGCAGGTTAAGGAAGAAGAAAGGACATTGCTATCCCTGAGTCTGGGATTTGTCTTTCTTTTTAAAGTGAGTGAGGCAGCTCTTGAGATCCCTCAGTTTTGTCCTCCCTCTTGGGAGGGGAAAAAAAGTTTAAAAAACTTGTGTTAAACATCCTTAATGAGTAAATACCATATTGCAAATCTTTGAAAGAAAACATGTTTGAGTGGAGGGGAAGGAACACAAGAACTTGATTCCCAGTATTTCAACTGGGTATATACAATGTTGGTTCAGGTAGCTTTGAGGCTGAGTGCGTTAACGTACAAAAATGAATCTTTTTCAGCCCCTCATTATAAATCCTTAATGAAAGTTCAGGACATTCTTCTAAAACTTTCCTACTTCATGCATTTTTTTTACCCCTCTGCTGAGTACTTGTAATTAACAAGAGTTGAAATATGCAAGTTGGAGTTACTCTCATGAAGTAGGTCTGTAATTTTTACTGTCACACACTTTTTAAAAATTAGGTAAAGGAGTTGATAATGTCATAACTTTGGAGAAGAAATTGAAGCACCCTGGAGTTTCTGACCTGACAGTAGTTACAAAACAGGTTACTTGCTGAACTGAGCTAGACCCTGCATTGCTGATACTGGGTCCAGCTCCTTCTACCAGATAAGCCTCCCAATGGGACATCAGTACCTTGAGAGATGATTTCAGGTTATTCTCTATTGGTTTCCTATTTCTACTGCAGTAAATTACCATGAACTTAGAGCCTTAAAACAGTACAAACCATCTCACAGTCCTGGAGATCAAAAGTCCTAAAATCAAGTGTCAGCAGGGCTGCATTCCTTTTAGGGGCTATAGGGGAGAATCCTTTTCCTTATTTTTCCCAGTTCCTAGAGGATGCCTGCACTCCTTGGTTTGTGGTCTGTCCTCCATCTTCAAAGCCAGCAGCACAGCATCTTCCTCCAAACCCGCCTCTGACTTCTGGTTTTCTTATGGTGTCTTCTTCTCTGACTCTGAGCCTACTGCCTCCCTCATAGAAAGGACCCTTGTGATTACATTGGGCCCACCAGATAATCCAGGGTCTTCTCATCTCACAATCCTTACTTCACACCTGAAAAGTCCTTTTTGCCATGTGAGGTAAATATTCGCAGGTTCTTAGGGCACAAGCCTCTTTGATGGGGGGGGTATTATTCTCTCTTTCATGTATTCTAAAAAAAGTTTGGTGATAGTGGATTTGGGAAATGCTGGACTAAACAAAGTTAAATAGGACTTCTCTGCACTTTAAAAAATAACTATTAGAGCTTACATTTGTTGAGACTTTTGTATTTGTGAAGTACTTTGCTAAATTTTTTGTGGATTATCTCATTATTGTGACAGTACTAATGAGTTCAGTTATTCTCATTCATCAAATGAAGAAACCGAGGTTCAAAGATAAATGACTTTCTCAAGGTCACACTGCTATAAGTGGTAGAGCGAGAATTCAAACTCACATCTGTCTGATGTTAGAACTTGAGTCTTGAGTTTCCATGATGTTAATACTCTGATACGTAAGGCGGGGGTGTGGATGCAGAATTTTCCAGATGAACTTAGCCACCATTACAGCATCTTAACCAGGCTAGTGTTCTTCAGAACACTTTATGAAATGCTATCAAGGCCACCAAGTTTATCAATGTTATCTGATAGTACTTTCTGTCATGATGGGAATATTCCCTATCTATACTTTCCAGTATGGTAGCCACCAGCTACCTGTGACAATTGAGCACTTGAATGCTGGCTGTTAAGATAGCTGAGGGACTGAATTATAAATTTTATTTGATTTAAATTATTTAAATAGAAATAGTCATATGGTGGGGGGGGCTGGGTGGCTCAGTTGATTAAGCTTCTACCTTTGGCTCAGGTCATGATCTCAGGGTCCTGGGATCAAGCCCCACATTGGGCTCCCTGCTCAGCAGGGAGTCTGCTTCTCTCTCTGCCCCTCCCCCTACTCATGCACACTCCTGCTCTCTTTCTCTCTCAAATAAATAAGTGGTCTTAAGGAAAAAAAAAATAGTCACATGGGGCTAGTGGCTTCCATACTGGACAGCACAACTCTTGACTTTTCCCTATCTATTGTTCAAGTTGAACCCAAGCCTGGGTTCATGTAATTACTTGACTTTTGAGCATAATACTGTATTTGACAATTAATTGGTATAAAATGCCATTTGAGGAATGGTTGTTGACAGCTTTAGAAAATGCTTCTGAGAGGCATGTGCTTTTGGGTGGAAGATGACAGTAAACAGGATTTCAGGTGTCATGAGAAAAAGCCAGTGGAGATCTGTAGATGTTGAGTCCCAGTCTTTGATACACTTATCTTGGTTGTTGGTTAGCAGACCGTGTCCTGTAAACATGGATGTCCTAGTGGAAGTATTCTCAATTGTTCAACAAGAATCTGTGAAGCCATTCTGTATAACTGTGGGTAAATCAAGGCAGTAGGACTGAGGTCTTGTAAAGTCCCTGAAGATAGCCTCTTCGGGGGTACTTTGGTGAAAGATCATCCGTCGTGTTACATAAGACCATACCACTGGAAATGCAAGGCGAGTACCAAGTTGATACTGTGGTCAATGGCACTGACTCTTCATTTAGCTATGGGAAACCTTTTTTCAGAGGAAATCTTAGGCAGGAGCCCAGTCCCTGCAACAGATGAACTCAGAGAGGTATTCTGTTTGAAGCAGGAGTTGACTGAATCGTGGTCCTATTATCTGAACCCCCTTCACTTACTATTGAGGCCCCTGAGGTATGTTTTTGAAACTCCAGGGTATATCTGTCACTCACAGAATCTAGAAAAGAGGTTAAAAGCTCAGAGGCAGGAGAGCTCCTGGGTTTCTCAGGGAAGGCTGCATGGGAGAAATGAATGTGACACCTTCCAGATGACTTCATATGCATATTTTCAATTATATATTGTATGCAGTTTTGAAAAGATGCCTCTAGATATCTTTGTAAATTTGCTTTTTCATATTCTGTCATAAATAACTTTGAATAATTGATCTAGATCTTTAAAATGGCTGCTGAGTGTTCTGTCACATGTTTTTATGGAACAGGGTATAAGTTTGGGAGGGAGGGATTTTTTTAGGATCTCATGTCACTGATTGAAGTCAGGCCATTCCTGTCAACCTTGGGTATATTCCTTAGTTAGAACCAGACTTAGCAATTACTAAAGAGCCATTCTTGCCCATAAATACCATATGACACTGGAGATCATGGAACTGGGTTTAAATCTTGCTATGGTCATTGGCATTTCCTGTATCATGTGGGTACTGGGATTACCTGGATGATGGAATATTGAATCTTTGAGTTCTTCACATTATCCATCACAAGGTCTTTGCCCACTGAGTCTGGAGCATTGCATTTCATGAAGTAACTAATTCAAAATCATGTGATCAGTAAGTGATAGGCCTAGGATTTGATCCCATGTGGTCTGTCCTTGGCATTTGAGCTCCAAAACATTAATGTGTCTCCAAAATAAATTTTCTTTCTAATAACTGTAACCCTAGGTAATGAATTATCAAAGGGAGCTATGGGATCAGCTCCTGGGGAATGGTAGAAATGTGTGTAATAGACACTGTCTCTGTGCTTGATATGAGTTAGTTATTTCTCCTGTGATAATGTCCAGAATCTTGACATTTTCTCATTGAAGTCTACTTTCAACTGCAATCCTGCTTACTATAAAACACTGTGGTGAAGACCCTTCCATATATTTCTTGATGTTTATTTACAAAAAAACATGTATGTATACAATTATGAATGGGATGCTACTGGGTTCCATCATGAGTGAATCTTTGGTTTTGTCTGTGTAATATTTGTAACATAGTGGTATAAGGGGCTTTTATGCCTGGAGTGTGAATGGAGGTGACCCATGGAAAAATGAGGGAGAGCTCTGTTCAAAGTGCAATTAATATTATAAAATACCCACTAACTTTTCTTTAGAATTAATACTTGATACATTTCCTAGATTCAGACAGATTTTTTTTTTGTCTTGTTAAGCAAATTCCATGCACAATGTGGGGCTTGAACTCACAACACTGAGATGAAGAGTTGCGTGCCCTACCAACTGAGTCAGCCAGGCGCCCCAGCATCAAATAAGTTCTTGATTGTTTTTGTCTTAGATGGACAAACAGTTGGTCATAAAACCTACACTCCACCAAGGCCAGATAGTTTTTATTTTTTAAAGATTTTATTTATTTATTCGATAGAGATAGAGACAGCCAGCGAGAGAGGGAACACAAGCGGGGGGGGGGGAGTGGGAGAGGAAGAAGCAGGCTCATAGCAGAGGAGCCTGATGTGGGGCTCGATCCCATAATGCGGGGACCACGCCCTGAGCTGAAGGCAGACGCTTAACCGCTGTGCCACCCAGGCGCCCCCAGAGAGTTTTTAATACATTTTGGCACGCTTACTGATGTCTTTTGCTATTTCATGTGTGCTGTGTTTGAGACCTATACTTTTGGTCACCACCTGCAGTTTGATTTTTCCAGTTCCCATCCATTTTTAATAGAAGTTCACGTAACCACACAAAGCCGGGACTGAACTCTCCCAAGACGCAGGTGCAGGGTCCGAACCACTGATGAGCCGGCAGTGCCCCCTGGCGGCAGCTGGAGGTACTGGTTCAGCTGATGGAGAAAAGAGTGAATGTGATGTTCTAAAGGTAGTTGCTGAGTGGCTGTGAGCAATGGGCAAAAATAGGGGTTGAATGAAGGCTAGGGACTGTTGTTGAATGGGACAGAGAGGAAAAATACTTTTAATTGGGATAAAGACATCTCATTATAGATAGAGGAAAATGAACACAGAGACTGAAAAACAAAACCCATTGAAGATGCTTATGAGAGGCCAGGTGTACAGTCTTCTAAACTGTGCATTGAGGACCAGCAGGTTTGGCCTTCTTGGGAGCCAAAGACATGCAGAAATGTCTTAGAAATGCAGAGTCCCAGGTCCCACCCCATGGTCGTGGAGTCAGAATCTGCATTTCCTAGGAACCTCAGATGATCCATCTGCACCTTAAGGTGTAAGAAACGCCGGTGCACAGCGTGAGTGTTGAGCTCTTGGACTTGAGATTTAGATAGAGCTGGGTTGGAATCCCAGTTCTGCCAATCCTTAGCTGTGTCCCTGCCCTGCAGCAAGTAACAGGTGCTTTGGTTTCCTCAACTGTAAGTGAAGAAGACGTTGGATTATTGTAAGGCAGGCATCACTGCCGTCACTGCCAACATTGAATGAGGGCTCACATGTTTCAGGCACTGTTCTGGACTCTTTTTAATGAGATCTTGAAGGCTCCATGTCTGGCTAATGGTAAACGCTCACCAGTGGAAAAAATGCTGAGTCGTGATGTTTGTAATCCTCCTATCGCACGGTCTTTGAGCAAGTGGATGGGATGGAAATGCCTCAACAGAAGCCCTGAAGACTGTAGGGTTGGCAAGTGGGGCCTGGGGGCCGGGGGCTGAGGCCTGGGGCGAGCATTGACAGCTGAGTTCTCAGACTTGACCCGTCTTCATTAGTGATACAAAAAAGATGATTTAAGAAGAAACCAGTCTTCGGGGCGCCTGGGTGGCACAGCGGTTAAGCGTCTGCCTTCAGCTCAGGGCGTGGTCCCGGCGTTATGGGATCGAGCCCCACATCAGGCTCCTCTGCTATGAGCCTGCTTCTTCCTCTCCCACTCCCCCTACTTGTGTTCCGTCTCTCGCTAGCTGTCTCTATCTCTGTCAAGTAAATAAATAAAATCTTTAAAAAAAAAATCGTAAATTAAAAAAAAAAAAAGAAGAAACCAGTCTTCAGAGGGCTTGCTTAATCTAATAAACAACAGGAAGTCTGTTTAAGACAGTGGTTCTGAAACCTTTTGGTCTGGATCCCTTTACACTCTCCAAATTATTGAAGCCCCCCCTCAGAGATTTTTTTTTTTAAGATTTTATTTATTTATTGGACAGATAGACAGCCAGCGAGAAAGGGAACACAAGCAGGGGGAGTGGGAGAGGAAGAAGCAGGCTCATAGTGGAGGAGCCTGATGTGGGGCTCGATCCCGTAAAGCCAGGATCACGCCCTGAGCCGAAGGCAGATGCTTAACCGCTGTGCCACCCAGGCACCCCTCCCCGCTCAGAGATTTTGTTTATGTGGGTTATATCTGTCAATACTGACCTTGCTGGAAACTAAAAGCTGAGAAAAATTTTAAACACTAATTCATTTAAAGATATGTTAACATAAGTATTAGGTTTTTTTGGTAAGAAATAACTACATTTTCTAAAAGAAAAAAATTCTCATGAGCAGTGTGGAGTATTGTATGTCTTTGCAAATCTCCTTAATATCTGGTTCAATAGAAGAGAGCTGGGTTCTCATATCTGCTTCTCATTCAGTCTGTTGAAGTATCATTCATCATGTAGACTCTAGAAAACTCCATTGTACACTCATGAAAGCAGGAGAGGGAGAAAGGCAAATAACATTTTAGTATTATTAGAAAGGAGTTTTGATCTCGTGGGCCTCCTGTAAGGGTCTCAGGGACTCCCGGGAAACTGGTGGTTTAAAAGATGAAAACACATTCTTTGTAAGCAAATAGATGTAGTTGAAGGCAAACTGTTCTTTGAGATTAATTAATTGCTTAATGGGCCAGAGCTCTGCTGGGACCCCAAGTTGTACTTGCAACGCATGAAACAGTTTCTGTGAGCATTCGACTTCTCAGCTTTGCTAATTCAGATTGGTTTATAAACACCTGTGGGGTTTATCGTATTTCCACAGGAGTCTTTGATTAGGTGCACTTGGCAAATTACCTTTAGATTTCCAGTTCAGCTACAAAATATTTGGCGTTTTACATTCTTGGGCTGCTCTGCTGCTAGTTAGGAATGTGGTGATTAACTTGCAGGGTAGGATCAAAGCATTGCTTGGCTTTCCTGTCATATTTTATCTTCTAGAGAGAATGGTGGTAAAAATAGAGCAGAAATCTCTAATTAAATATATGTCTTTCAAAATAGAACTGTCAGGGGTGCCTGACTGGCTCAGTTGGTGGAGCCTGTGACTCTTGAGCTTGGGGTGGTGAGTTCAAGCCCCACGTTGGATAGAGAATTTCCTTAAAAAAAATAGATACATAAAAATTAAAAACAAAATCGAGCTGTCAAAGTGTGTTGAGTTGGAGTGGGCTATAAAAATCTTTGCATGCAGAGTGGGAAGGCCTTGTAAGGTAGTGATAGGCCCTGCTGGAGGGCTGCATTTGGCATGAGTTCAGGGACAAAGAGCCTCTTGTGTTTTGGCCCCTTTTCTGTGACGGCTCCTTTGAGCACCAAGTTGGGACAAGAAGGTAAGCATCTAGTCTTGGGGGTGGCTTAGCGCAGTGCTGCTCATTAAACTTGAGGAACAAATTGATATGCGTTAATCATATTCAGGAATATGGGAGGACATTATCTCATACTATTTTGGGGAACCCCCCCGAGGCTTTTTTATGCAAATGTAGCAATTCTGAATTTTCTTCGCAAATCTTAACTGTAGTAAGCAATTTGTATTTGATGTTTGGCATGCCTGTTCACTTCTTAAATGGTTGGCTGTTAAAGTCAAATTCAGTTTGTATTGCTTGAACACCGATCATGTGATGCTAGAAGAAGTTCAGGAATATGGTTAAAGAGAATTAATTTTGTTTTTGAGCGGCTGACCTAGTTGCAGCTGGTAATGAGCCGGCTGGACTGCGGTAGCGTTATGCAGTTGCATGGATTTGCCAGCAGAGGGCGAGCGACGAAAGTCCCTCGCCGCTGAGGACACAAACGGGGTGTAACCTGTGTGGATTCTAATACCTATATCGTGTGTGGGCAGTGGAGACCTCCCCGAATTGGAGCGGGGTTCTGGGTCTCAAAGGACCAGCTTGCACTCGTTGCTAGCTGATGGTTGCCTTGCATGAAGAAAGCCCCATTTTTGGTCAGATGTGCTTTTTCAAGAAAAGTATTCCAGGTTTCTCTGAGATTTTCTGATTGAAAAATAGTTCTTATTTTCTTTTAAAGCATCATTCAGACAAAAAAAAAAGACATGTTTGTGGGCTGAATTTGCCCTGTGTTCTGCCATGACCTATAGAATCCTAGGATTATAAATGGGCCCAGACTTACTTCCTCTTAGAAAAGGAAAGACGATTGCCATCGTCTTTCTTTACAAGGAGGCTTTCTTTATAAGGCATATAGAGAACAAAGGTAGTTGCTTTAATATTTCAGGGGAAACTCATGCAGTCTTGAATCCTGAGGAGATTAAAATTTCAAGGTGATGATAAATTTTTGTTTTGGAATCCTGAAATGGGAGTTGAGCTATTAGTTAAGAATTCTCCTGGAACACAGTCCTTTTTGAGTATTAATCAGTATTTATAATAGCTAAATATTTCCAATAAGCCTCCCGTTGCGGGGATGACCACACACTCCAGGTGTGTGGGATTGTTTGTCTTTCACATACTCTGCCTCGTTTCCCCCGACTGTTTGCACACATGTCAGTATGGTTTCTCGACTCGGGAAGCGTGGTGACCCTCTGGCCGGTGCCCCAACGCATGCACTCAAGTCCTGCTGCACACAGGTCTGTCCGCATTTATTTTGGTCTTCCTCCAGACGGTTCTTTGTTCTTTCTCTCTGAGCAGCAACTCGAATTTGGTCAAGTTTTTCCTGCTTCCGTGTCCCTTGTTATTCTTGAAACACTTGAGTGACTTCTTACTGCTCATTAGGTTAAAGTGAAAACTCTCCATAGCCTGGCCCATGCCTGCTTCCCCCATTGATCTTAACTGTGTCCTCCACTCTGCCCTCCAGCCACTGGCCGTGTATTTACTACATTTTCTTCCTCTCACAGCTTTGGAACAAAACTGTTTTAAACCCCGAAATAGAGCTTTAAAGTTGAAACCACAAGCCGTAAGCCCCGTGGCACTGGATGAGAAACGCTGAGTAAAAGGGTTATTGACACAAGTATTTAAAAAAAAATTTTTTTTTAAAAAAGATGTTATTTATTAGAGCAAGTGCTAGCGCTAGTGGGGGAGAGGCAGAGGAGAAGCGGACTGATGCATGGCTTGATCCCAGGACACCGAGATCGTGACCTGAGCCACCCAGATGCCCCAACACAAGTAATTTTGAATTCGGGTTATTCTTTATCCTTTATTTAGAGACATAAGGGAAAGGATAGAGGATAATGACACCGGCAAACATAAAACTTGAGTGAAGTCTCTATTGATTATCTTTTCAGCATAAAGGTGAATTTCTAAGTGTTCACTTAAAAAGGCAAAGAACTTTTCCGTAATACTCAGTAGTTGGCTTACAGAGTAATCTTTTGAGGACTATGGCTTTGTATTTTGGAAACTACTTGAAATTGTAAGGAAAACACATTCGTTTTACTTGAATTTGTTGACACGTTTGTAGAAGAATATTGATCGCTTAATTTGTGATATTAACCAAAGGCCATGAGTTAACTAATCTTCCTATAATTAACCAAACAATACATTTAAAAATAAAACCCAATAAACGTTATTATGAATCTTGGATCTGCTCTGCTCCCAGTGGTTAGATCAGCAGCACCTGATAGGACTTTCTGTGATGATGGAAATGTCCTTGTTTTGTAGTGCCCAGTAGGAAATGGGCTAGTGCAATTAAAGCACTGAATACTTAGTTCTAATTTTTAATTAAACTTAATTTTAATTAAATTATTAGGTTGTTCAATTAAACTTTTAAATTTTAATTAGACTAGCCACATGCGTGTATGGGCTACTGCTGTGGTCTGGATGTTTGTGTCTCCCCACCTGCAACTCATGTGGAAATCCTGACTCCCAACGTGATGGTATTAGGGGTGGGGCCTTGGGGGAAGGTGATTAGGTCATGAGGTTGAGCCCTTCTGAATGTGATTATAATGAGAAGAAGTCTATGGGAAGAGCGCCCTCGTCTGATCATGTTGGTGTCCTGATCATGGGTTGCAGCATCCAGAACTGGGAGTATTCAGTTTCTGTTTACGAGCTTCTCAGTCCATGATATTTTGTTACAACAGCCTGAACGGAGGAAGATAGCTACCTGCTGAAGATGACTTGGTTGTTAAGAAAGTGCCAGGAAGACTTTGCTTCTTCGGGATTTATTTTTGCAAGTGAAAATACATGGCTGGTTCTAACAGGAGAACTGGAAAGTACTGTGTGAATGTGTTATTCCATCATCGGGCCTGTGAACATGCCCGGTCCCACTGCCGGCAATATTCTGCCCCCCTCTTTCCCAAGCGAACTGGTCCTTCCCCGTCAGATCTTTGTTCGAGCATTGCTTCTTCCGGGAGACTTGGCCTGGTATTTCTTAGGAGACCCAGTGTCCTCTTGCCCCAGCAGTCCTTCTACTTTGCCAGAGCACGCGTGTGTCGGGAGGCATGGCGGAGATGCAAAGGGGAGAGGAATCCCAGCAGAGCGGTGGCAGTTGCTCTGTGATGGCTGTGCTGAGCCAGGACACAGTGCCGATGCAGGGAGGCTTTCCATCTGCGGTGGCGGAGGGGGGAGTTGCCCTGATAGAGACTGCTGGGTAACAGGCGGACCGTGGGTGGAAGATGTGAGACTCAGGACGCGTGAAGATGTGGTCAGTCTGAAACAGTAGAATCGCTGGGGCGGGTCCAGTGCCTAGCTGAGACTGGGGGTGCTGATTTATCATGATTCCGGTCTGCTCGGGCCAGGCTTTACAGGTGTGCGTGCAGACCACGTGAATGGCTGGCTCTTCAGGGTTGGGGTTTTAACCAAATCTGGAACAAAAGAGGTCAGGCGTGTTGAAATCAGGAAAAATTGCTCTTCATTTCTGCTCTGTTGTTGAGACATCTGGGGCTTCTTGCTGATTTTGCTAATATGTAATCTGAACTTGGTGAATGTGAGTTGACTGTGGATGTGAAATCTTAGTGACATACTCCGTTAGCTTCCCTTGTCTCTGTTGGTTGGTGGTGGTGGTGGGGGGGACAAGACCAGCAGAATATGTAGGTCACGCTTTCTTCCCAGGCCCTTGGCTGACTCAGGATGGAATTGTAGGGCATCGCTCTTCCTGCACAGGAGAAGTCCAACGTGACATCGTCTTTGTGACATCCATACGCCTTCCTCCTGACTTAGAAGTAGTGATGGTGAAAGACAAAATGCTTCCCACAGGGCAAGTGAATGAACCTAACTCTCACCTTCTGGGACCTAAGGATTCAGCGAGGACAAAGCCCTGCAAATATCTCAGCTGGGATTCCTATTTATCTGGAAGGAACCAGGCTCGTTGCCTGCTGGGTGGTCTCTGGCGGTCAGTCCGCAGGTGCAGTGTGTGTGATGGGGCTACCCGGCTGACAGTGGGTGAGAGTCCCCTGGGGAGGTGGTTGCTGAAATGGCCTGGCCCTTCTGTGGCTGTGGCGGGGTAGCTCAGCGAGAAGCAGCTCCGGAGCACCTGAGGCCCTGAGCCCCGCCAGCTGCTGCTTCCTCAGGCTCTGCCTTCTTCCCTCGTTCTCATTTTTTTTTTTTTAAAGATTTTAATTATCCATTTGAGAGGGAGCGAGCATGAGCAGGGGGAGGGGCAGAGAGAGAAGCAGCCTCCCCTGCTGAGCAGAGAGCCAGATGCAGGGATGTGGGACTCGATCCTAGGACCCTGAGATCGTGACCTGAGCTGACGGCAGACGGTGAACTGACTGAGTCACCCAGGTGCCCCCTGTTTTCATTTAACATGGATGCTACCATTTTAAGTCATTTCTCAGATGTGCAGATACATGAATGAATTCTAAAAAATGAAATAAGGAAGAGCTGGATTTTCCTTGGCCTTCTCTCTGTTACTGCAGCCTTGCCCTCCTTTCCCCAGAGATGATAACTGAAATCAATTGAGTGTGTATCTCTGCAGACTGTTGGATTTGGCTTCTGTATTGCTGAGGTTTTAGCTTTGGCTGCCTAGGATAGGGAAACTCAAATAAAAATAGCCTAAGTAAGTTAGAAGTTTCTTTGTCACACAAGGAAAGTCTGGATGCAGGCAGTCCAGGCTGGCGTGGTGTCATCAGGGATCCAGGCACCTGTCTGCCAGCCCCTGTCCATTTTCTCCATCCTCTGGGTCACCTCCTGGTGGTAAGAGCATTATTCATTCTCTCCACATGCAAGGCCGGACAGGGAAGGAAGGAAGGAGGTCTTCACTTGGCTTATTGCTGAGTATGACTCATTGACCAGAATTTAGTCTTTAGGCTATACTTCTTTGTAAGAGATGCTGGGAACTGTAGTCTTTCAGACAAATCCATTGTTACAATACATAAAGTCATGATTCTGTTATGAGAAAAGAGTGGAGAAGGCAACTGGCAATTCTGTCATGCAAACGTGTGTGTATAAAAGTACATAGCATCTTTTTTTTTACTGATCATATCACACATAGAATTTTTCATCTTGTTTTTTTCGAGTGCAGTACATTTCAGAGATACTCGCATGTTAGGACACACAAGTCTGCCTTTTGTTCATGGTTGCGTAGTATTCCACATTGCCAAAATACTGTGATTTGGTTGAGCTATTTCTCCAGGGGAAATCACTTAGGTTATCTTCAACTTCTCGCTAGTAGTAGTACTGCCATGAATACCCTTGGATGGGGTTTCTTGTACACATTGAGTGTTTCCGTAGTCTGTTCGGGCTGTTGTAACAATACCATGGACTGGGTGGCTTAAACATGAATGGAACTCGTTGCTCACATTTCTGCAGGCGGGACATGCAGCGTCAGGTGCCAGCATGGTCTGGTTCTGGTGAGGGCTCTCTTCCGGGGCTGCAGTCCGCTGACATCTTGCTGGGTCCTCACGTGGCAGGCAGAGCTAGGTCTTTTGTTTAAGAGCACCGAACGCCTTCAGGAGGGCTCTACCTGCATGACCTAACCACGGATGACCTCCCGGAGGCCCCACCCCCTAACGCCATTGTTGTTGGTGGGAGGATTCCAACCTGCGAATTTTGGGAGGACTGAAACAGTTACACCCTAGCAGGTGTCTTCTGGAAGACAGCTTGAGAAGTGAAATTGGTGAGTTGAATTTGACTCACATCCACAGTGTATCAGGTAGGGCCAGATGTGCCTCTGAGCTGACTATCCTGTTGGATACCTCCTCCATCTGTGTGTGAGAGTTCTGGCTCGCCTGCCTTTGCCTACGCTGGACGTTACATTACTGGAAAGTTTGGTGTCCCTTACACTGGCCTCGCAGAAATGCCTGTGGAGATTAAAGAGTTTGCCAGTACATCTATACATTAGTTTTTATCTACAACTCCACACTTCTTGTCTATTAAGGAATTTTGCCACTAACTTTGCTTCCAGTTTTGAAGGCGGCTATCTCCTGTGCAGCTACGTCTGCGTCATCGGGGCAACGGGATTTGTGTCAGAGAAGAGCTCTGTGTACTGAGGGCCTCTTAGTACCAGCTGATACGTACTGAGCATTTCCTATGTGCTTGACATGCTTATGGCCAAAGATGTTTTTACGTGTTATCCTTGACCTTCTTGGTGGATAGGGACCTTCCTCCCCACTTCCAAAGATGGGGAAACCAGCACGTAAAGGGGGGGGGAGTAAATTGGCCAGCGTTTCCCGGAAAGAAATGGCAGTGTTGGGATTCAAACCAGGCTGCCTAAGATCTCTTACCCAACCTGAAACACTGCACATGCCTGTGGTCATTTAATATTTTAAACACAACCATTTTGAGTCTCCCCATATGCACAGCCCTCCGATAATGAGCGGCGCAGATGTTGTGAGTAGGGAGAGGGACAGAGGAGTGGATGGGAGGGTTAACGGTCGTGCAGACAGTCCGGTCATGGCCTTCAGGGCCAGCTCCTAGTGGGGAAGAGAGTGGAGGACTCAGCTAGTACTTGCCACACCTTCTGTCAGTATTGGCCTTGTGTCGTCTAGTGAACACTGTGTGCTAGGGGAATTCCTGGGGCGGTCAGGATCCCTTTGCATGGGAGGGGATAGGTCATGGTAATTTCTGGAGAACCTGAGTTGAAACCACTGCATGCAAGAGCCTCCTACCCCCTCCTGCTGCCTTTGTCTCACATGCACAGAGTGGCCTTTCAAAAATGGAAATCATACAGTGTCCTTATACTCTGATGACACTTATCATCTTTCTGGAATATGCCAGATGTTCCCACTTTGAGACCTCCTCTACTCCCTTGAGGGTCCTCACCTGCAAATCCTCGCACATCACTAGTGTGTCTGCCCCATGAGGACACCCGTGTGTACACTGCTCCAAACAGAGCCCTCGTTCACGTTGGCATCCCTGCCTGGAACAGAGTCTGACACAGTGAATGGTGGTTGTATGAATGATGAATGCAGAGGCTCGGGCAGATCAAGGTGTCGTTTATTTGCAAGTTGGGTCCTTGGAATCTGCTTTTCCTTTTGAGGCGTAGGCGGAAATGACTATGTAATAAGCAACTGCCATGTGGCAAATAAATATGCTACTTGACCTATATGATCTCAGGGGAAACTCACCATAATCCTATGAGGAAACTGTTGTTTCCGTCGGACATATGGGGAAGCTGAGGTAATGGGTATAGTCAGGAGGAGAGCTGGCCCTCCCAAGCTCATGCCCTTCTCACTGCTTGGGAACTCAAGATCTCTGGCGGGTTTCTGCTTCTTTGACACTACCCAGGTGGGTTCCTTAAAGGTTCATGAGCGAGTAGTACCTTCAATAAAAAATAAGGGTGAGGGTGTCAGAACCAAATCCCTTTGGGGAACACTGGCATAACTTCATCCTACTTCCAGCAAAAAGCAATTACTCTCTTCTCCCTCCTGTTTGGATCATAGCCAATCAGCTATTTTTACATATTAAAGTAGATGCAAGCAAAGCGGCCTTCTGTTTTCTTGGTATCTTTAGGGTGGGCGGCAAGGTATCTGGCCTGCTAAGTTCCCGGTCTGCCCTATTTTGCCACTGAATACATTTTGTTAGACCGGCCTGGCTTGGCAGGAGATTACACGTTATGTCGGTGTATTTAAAAAGTGGGTAATTCATTTGTTAAATGAATACAGCAATTATTAATTTCAGTTTATCCTGTTTATTGGGAACAGCTGTTCATTAACATTTATTTAACTGCTAATTTTAGAGCCAGACTAATTACCTCAAACATAGAGCTGTGGTATTCCGTAAGGAAAAGCACGCCTAACTGTCCCGCCTGCCAGAGGACAAACGTAGGGAGCTCTCCAGGCTGCTGTTCTGCAGGTGACCACGTGGGGGCTCTCCTCAGTTGGCGGTCACACCATGTGCCACAAATTTGTCCTCAGGTTGGAAAAGCCATCAGATACAGGCCACGGTGGTAAATTGTCCCTAGTGGCCAGGCAGGCGCAAAAAAAAAAAAAAAAAAAAAAAAAAAAAAAAAAGTAAGGTCTAAGAACTCAGCATCATTGTCTACATGTGTTACTGTCCTTTTGATTGACATAGAGCTAGAAGAAATCTTTCTTAAGAGTAAAAATGAGACAAGCATGGCGGTAAATGGACCTTGACCCTCAGTCTGAACTTCCAGGAGACGGTGGGACTGGTGGGAGTTGTAGCAAACTGGAGAGTGTACCGCTGTGGGTTGGGCAGGGGTTTGGTAGCGGCTTTCCAGAGGAGCCAGTTGGGACTGTGGGCCTCAAATAGTTAGCTCTTTTAATTTTTCAAGAGCAACTGGATATACAGATTTTTATGTGAAATCTCTCAAAGTGTAGATGTTAGCTCAAATGTTAAAGGAATACACAGTATATAATAAAAAGAATATGTCTGTGGCTTGAGGCTTAGCCCATTGTAGCTTCTGGATGAAGGGTTTCTCATGATCTGTTTTCTCTGCAGGTAATACTCAGGTGGCTGGCGAATAGACTTGACTTCTGAGAGCAAATCTAATTTATTTGGTTTTCAGTCATTTCTTTGGTCTCACTACAAATCTTCATCTTAAGCAAAATTGTTAACCTGTGTGTGCTTTATTAGCCTTGTTTGTGAAATGAAAGAGTTGGGTTTTTTTTTTTTTCAGGTCTAAATGAAATTTTCATGATCTCCAACTTTAATATGACTTAAAACTATGTAAGAAACATGCAATTTACAGGAATCATCAAAATAGTAAAATAGTTTTCATGTGGGAGCCATTTTGCTTTGGGTCTTTGTTGTTGTTGTTTTAGGTCTCCTTTATAGGCAAATCCTCTTGGCCATAGTCAAGAGGACCTCAGCTACAGTGTGTATGAGGATTACTCAAGGGCCTTGTAAAAATGCAGGTGCCCAGCCCCCTGGGATTCTGATTATGTATTTTTGGCATCTGGTGGTAGGCACCCCCAGTGGTTCCAAAGCAGAGGGTCCCTGGAGCAAGCTTGGTGTCTATCACCTTCTATGTCCCCATACTCCTTCCTCATGTGGATGAGAAAGCTAAAATCCACATTCTCCTGTCTCTCTGGCCATTAGGATTCTTTTTTTTTTTTTTTTTTTAAGATTTTATTTTTTATTCAACAGAGATAGAGACAGCCAGCGAGAGAGGGGACACAAGCAGGGGGAGTGGGAGAGGAAGAAGGGCTCATAGCAGAGGAGCCTGAATGTGGGGCTCGATCCCATAATGCTGGGATCACGCCCTGAGCCGAAGGCAGACGCTTAACTGCTGTGCCACCCAGGCGTCCCTGGCCATTAGGATTCTTGATGGTATTTAGGTCCTGGCTAGGGGATGACCTTGAGATTTTGAAGGTAGTAGAGGGGCAAAGACCATTCTTTGCCCTGAGATTTTGTGCTGCCAGTAAATGTGACTGTTGGTAGCAGCTGGACTTCATGTTCACTGTTTGTTCTTTACTTTTGTTGTCTGGGGAAGTTGTGGCTTCAGCGGTGGTGGTAGCCATGGAAACAGCAACGGCTTGGTAACTCACTGGCAATCATAGTTCCTGCTCTCTGGATCGTGGCTGTGATAGTTGATGATCTTCAAGGCAGAACCTGTTTGAGTCAGTGTAAGTGAGGTTCTGCTGGGTAACAACCACCCTCAAAGTCTTAAGTGGTCTATCACATAAAAGTTTGTTTATTTATGCTCTCTGCCCTGTGTGGATTGGTGAGGGCCTGTGCTTTGTGTCTCCTCACTCTCATCTTCAGACAGATGAAGTAGGCATCGACTCAGTCTTTGCTGGGTACCGTGGCACAGGGATGAAGGGGGTGGAGGGATGTTGTCCTGGCAATCAACTGCTCTGACCTGGAAGCAATGCATGTCTCTTACTCTACAAAATGAGTGATCAGAGCTAGTCACAAGTTTGACTAACCACCAAGGGGTTAGGAAGTGGTCTCAGAGGTGGAGAACTGAACTGCTTGGTGAGCAGGACTTAAAACTCCCACAGAAGCCTAGAGGCAGCCTTTTAAATTACATTTAGCTAACTCTTTGAGTGATTTTTTTCTTTTTTGCAAGTATCTAAATCCCAGTCTTTTCAAGATACCTAGAGTGGTTTTTGTTTTCTGCACTGAACTCTGACCAATAAATAAATACCACCTTACACTTATTCCCCCCTTCTCCATATACTCACACACACACATATACTATCTTGAATTTGTATTGGTTTATATACTGTATTAAATTATATTCTTTGAAGATACTTAATCCCATAATGTTCTCACCTGTGAAGGCCCCGCCTTGAGTGTCTCCCTTAGTTAAATGCTATTTCTTATGTTTGTGTAGCTATGGCATATATACCATCCATCAGAACTCTGGATTTCCAGAGACCTCCCCTCTGTGCAGGACCCCTTTAGAAACCTCTCAGCTCAAGCTCCCATGACCTCTCTCCACAGAGGGGCTCCACTCTCTCTGGCTAGCCCGTGTAGTCTGATAGTTAGAGGGTGGCCCCTGGAGCAACGCTGATGGGGATTCAATTCCAGCTCTACCATTTCCAATAGTGTGACCCATGGAAACTTTCTAACCTCTCTGTGTCTCATTTTCATGTATATAAACTGGAGGTATTTTCTGTATAAGAGAGTTATTTTGAGCATAGATTTTAGAATGGTCTGGTACATGACTAGTAAATTTTATTCAGTTATACATTGTGCAGTGTTTAAAAAAATACGAGACAGAAATGACCCAATAGATGGCTTTGCTGAAGCACATAGACTGAACACAGGTAGCCTTTAACTTACATAGGCATATTCTTGTAGTTACCTTTGCATTTCAAGGACAAAGTCTTGGCTAATTATTAGTATGTCTCTTACTACCTCTTTCACACTGATGAATAGTTAATGAATGAATGAAATTTGAAAAACCCTGATCCAGCCCATTAGCTTACTTCTCCTGGTCTCCACAACTCCGCAGCCTCTTCAGTGAAGAGCTTATTCATCCCCAACCGAAG
The DNA here is from genome assembly GCF_002007445.2 of Ailuropoda melanoleuca. Taxonomy (NCBI): domain Eukaryota; kingdom Metazoa; phylum Chordata; class Mammalia; order Carnivora; family Ursidae; genus Ailuropoda; species Ailuropoda melanoleuca. The sequence continues at coordinate 33,758,220 of NC_048220.1, forward strand.
TTTGTAGTTTTTCTATAGCAAAGAGGCTTGAGAGTAAATGTTGATCTGGAAGCACGTTTCTGAGGCTGATTCCCAGGTTAATAGGCCTTGCTGAATTTTACTAGTTTGCTCCTAGGCTTACCCTACTAACAGATTAAATTGATCTTTTCTGTTTGCCTCAAAGCTCAGCTCTTTTTCCTCTCTCCGTTGTTTCCGTTAGTGGTGCCACCAGTTTGCGTGTTAAGTTTTGTATTTCAACTTCTCAGGATTGGTTGCCTGGGAAGAAAGATTTTTAGAAATCTGAAAAGAATAGAATGGAGATCAGTCATAATTGTCTGCATTGGGTACAGATTAGGCAGAAGTTAGCCAACTTGATCAGTTCCTCAGCAACAACAACACTGGACAGTCAGTCTCTTATCTATGACTTTATTTCCTCCATTAACTCTTTTGGGCTATATGTTTTCACTTTCCCACCAGTCAATTTCTACTCCCTGTGAAGACCCAATGAAAACCCAATGTTTCTTCTTTTTTAAGGGCAGTTTTAGGTTTACAACAAAATCGAGAAGGTGGTATGTAGATTTCCCACATATGCACTGCACCCATATGTGTATAGCCTCCCCCATTATTAACAACCCCCACCAGAATGTGTATTTTTCACCACAGATGAATCTCCATTAATTATAATCACTTGAAGTCCATAGTTTACCTTAGGGTTCACTCTTGGTGTTGGACATTTTATGGGTTTGGGTAAGAGTATAATGCCATGTACCCATCATTATATTATACAGAGGGGCAACTTTGGAAACTGTCTTCCAAAGTAGCTGTGCCATTTTGCATTCTCCCCAGCAATGTATGAAGGTTAGATTTTTTAACTATTAGATTTTTATCATAGTTAGATTTTTGTTTATAGATATGTTTTCAGAACTAGATTGGGTATTATGGAGGGCAGGGGTGAACCACATCTTCTTGTCATCTGTATAATCTTCATTGCCTTATTCATAGAGGCTTAAACAATAGCACTGGATTTGAGAATTTTTGTCCTTCTATTGATTGGCATGCGAAAGATGGGTCTAGGGACATAAATACTTCCCAGTTAACAATGATGTTCGGAGACTTCAGAATTCCCTGGGAAGGAATGAGGATCAGGCAAGTTGGATGACTGCCTGACAAAACCTTTTCCTCTCCACCTACCCCATCCACTATTGACCTGGGTATCAATTCATAGTCTTTGCTTCTCATCTTGTTTGCTGCACTTGGTTAGAGAAACCTTATTTGTCTTACCTGGGAGGCTTACCCTTCTGTTAGCAGTGATAACTTTTGCCAGTTTGCATTTCTTTCTGTAATCACTGTGTTTTTCTTCCAAAAGTCTGAAAACTTACAGCATTTCCTGACTGCCTTTGTTCTCCATCGCATCCCTGGAACACATTATTGCTCCCAGCAAATGGGAAGCACTGAAGAGCTACTGTTTGGATGAAGAAATGACTACCCAGTACATTAACTTCTAATTAAATTTTGATTAATTAATCCCCATCATTTTGCATTATCACTATCGCAACTTGGATTACACCTTGAACATATTAGGATGGGTGAGAGATCTGGCATGGCGGGGAAGTGGAGTAAGGTATCTCTAAATAATTTATATTCTAGATTATAGTAATCTTAAACCCAATACTAATTTTCTATTAATTTCTCTAAATCTTACCCAACACTGAATATGTGGGCGTTTTCGGTTGGTTTGTTTTTGGCCGTGACGTCTCTCCTGAACCCTCTGGGTCTTCAGGTTCATCATTAATACGGAATCCTGTACCTTCACCGAGTGGAAGAACCACGCAATACAAAGTTATTTTAGGACCGCCAGAAGCAACTCAAATCACACATTGAAGAGAATAATCCCCTTTCAGAATGTTACAAAGACCACAGTTTCCAAGGTATTACTTCACTTTGAATTTTAGTTCAGAGCCACTGATGAATGGGACTTGAACCCATGGTGAGAATTTTGCCCTTAAAAAAAAAATCCCCATTGTACACAGCAGAGAGATGCAAAGAATTAATTGCCATGTCAACCTTCATTTTCTGCCTAGTTACACTGAGCTAATATCAAGACTACAGCTGTATCTTTGATGCAAACGATGTGCATGCATACCCATATTCTTTTGAAATTAGAAGGTTATCTTCAGAGCACCTCAGATCTATCTTGCTTACCCTTGGGACTTGAGGCAAATCATTCAAATGGAAGAAACTTCACGAGCAGAGCTGAGGACCCTGCTCATGGTGTGGTGGAATCCGCCACATGGAAGGGAGGCCCCGGCATAGCCGCACCGGTGTTGCTGGAGAGGGTCCCCCAGTGTCCAGGTGGACTGTGATACATGCCAAGAATGGTTCACAAGTGGCCTCGATACTCTTGGGTATTATTCCTCGGAAGCATTGGCCTCTCTGTTGAATGTCTGTGGTTGTACCCTCTCCCCATGATTCCTCATCATGAATTCATAAAAAATGAGTCTATTTTTTCACCTGCCTGTCTTACCCCCCTGGTGGCCAGAGTGGTAGTTGCTAAAAATAATGCTAATTATAGCAATAATAATAGCTGTCATTTATTGGCCATCTGCTACGTTCTTAGTCGGTTGCTAAGGGCTTTCTGTGTGTCAGGTTGTTTATTCTTAAACCATCCTGTTGTCCTGGACATGTCTCACCTCGGAAAGACCTGGGTTGGTGCATATCTTCATGGGACTCTCCACGGGATGGGGTAGTGCCCTACCTCCAGGGGTGTCACACTGTCTCTCTGCCTCCAGCAGGCACGTTAGCCAAGCAGACACTCAGGCTGGCTTCTTGGAACTTGAGCATGAGCTAAGAGGACAGAGACGGGGATGATGAAATCCGCTCAGGCTGTTGGCAGTGGCGTTCTGGGCAGATTTACTGCCTTGTCTGTGGGGCACTGGGGGCTCCTGCTGACCTTTCTTGTGTGCACATCTATACTTCTGTAGATTGTCATATGGTCTTCTTGACTGCAACCAAGTACCTGGTCATGTCTATGAACTGAGAACTTTTATACCTATTTTACAGAACAGGAAACTGAAACTTACATAAATTATTGACCAAGGTCATGCACAAGTATGTTGCAGGGCTGGGTATCTCACAGACAATGAATATCAGAATCAGTTGCTTCCATTGACCATCCATTGTCCAGGAAAAGGAACTCTTAGCTCTGCTTCCCTGGTCCATTAGACATGGTCACAGCATCCCAGAAAGACAACAGAATGGCCTAGTCTTTACAAAGGACATGTGACAAGGTGTTTCCTTCATTTGATGAGATAAGCTGCCTTGATCTTTACCCAGGTTGATCTATTAGATGTCACCCTCATCCTTTCCCTTTTCGTGTTCCCCTTTAAATGCACCAAAGAATTGCAAACCTAGGAGAGATTTCAAATTGAACACAGACTTTTTGTTTCTTGAAATCTAAAGCTCCAATTAAAAGAAAAAACCCCACAACTGCATAAAACTTCATCACTTGAGCCCCAAGACAGGAAGCACGCATAAAACAGTGACACGCTGGAAACAAATTACATGCATTTATCAGTAAATGCGGCTTTGTATGCTAATGGGCTTCAGCTTGGGAACTTGAGGCTTGGCCACGTCAGGCCGGTTAAAAGCACAATTCATTACCAGAGCCAGTGAAGGGTGCACTCTCAGCGTTTAGTGCCTGCTGTGGGTCCCACAAGAGCCGCTGAGCGCGTGCGTGTTCCTTTGGAATGAATTCTGCTGGGCCGTGGTTGTGAAGAGGCTTCAGGGCAACAGGACCACGCTGACCCAGCCCAGGCATGGGAACCTAAGGAGGGCACGTCTCGGGTTCCCGGGATGTGTCAGCTTCTGTGCTAGGAGCTTTATGGTTTTTTTGTTTTTGTTTTTATTTTTTGGTTTTTGTTCTTGTCTTTGGTCTCTGAATCCTCAAGGCAACTTTTTGATACAGGCAGATGACCACTCTATTGTATAAGTGAGGTAATGGGATGTGGAAATGTCCCTTGCTGAGGGTCACATAGGAAGGGATCAGTACAAATCGAAACCAGTTTTTAGGTCGCCCTTGGCAGACAGCCTTACCTCACAGGACCTGTGTCTGAGGAAGAGGAGCTCTAATAGTCAAAGCATCTGTGAGCGTGGGCTTTCAAACTGGGCAGACCTGGTTTCAGTCTCCTCTAACTCTGTGACAGGTAAGACCTCCCAGCATCTGTTCCTCTGTTCCATGGAGTTTTAATATGTTGCTGTAAGACATCGCATTGAACAGATATGTGCCACACCGTGGGGCCCATGTTGACAGTCCGTGGTCATTGATAATGCTGCTCTTATTTTTAACTTGCCTTGCCTTTGTGGCTTCTACGTTCTTTGTGTTTATTAACCTCCGTGTATCTACAGGCCTGTGGGGATTCTTTGTCCTAGCTCTCAACTGTTCAAACCGTCCTCCCAATTCATGGGCATTTATAGAGCCTGCCTGTGTTAATGCTGTGGGACTGGGTGCTATCAGGAATCAAATGGAAATGGAGCTGTGTTGGTGAAGACTTCTTCTTTTTTTTTTTAATTTCATGTGACAGGAGATAAAATTGAAACAAATAAGAGCAAAACTGTCTTGAATTGAAGAGTGTAGTTGGCTTCAGATGTGACGTGATCCAGGCTCCAGCCGTGTAGTAGGCACCTGGTGTGTCTCTCTGCTTCTATGTCTGCATTTCTTTCACTCTGTGTTAGCTTGAACCTGAAACCCATGATTCCAATTCTACATCTCAGGTTCATGTCCTTGGGAAAAGTGGGAGAACCCTTGAAAGTCCCAGGATTCACTCTGGACCAACTGAGACAAGTGCCTTCAACCCCACTGTTGAGCCCAAGGGGACTGGCTTAATGTTTGCCTTACAGATTTGGCCCCATCCAAAGGACTGTGCTGAGAGAGAAGGCCTCCCTCTGAAAGGAACAGGGGTGGGCCTGCAGAAGGAGGGAGATGGATGCTGGCAAAAGAACGAAGTGCTGACAACGAGAACATGGTCTCTTGTCTTTCTGGTACTAGTCTAGTGCAGGGATCAGCAAACTTCCGGAAAGGGCCAGATAGTAACTGTTTTAGGCTTTGTAGGCCATGTGGTCACTACTCAACTCCGCTGTTTGAGTGTCAAACAATCGGAGGCAATTTGTAAATGAATGAGCATGGCTGCTTTCCAATAAAACTTTATTCATGCATCTGGATTTGAATTGCGTAATTTTCATGTGTCATGGAATAGTGTTTTGTTTTTCTTGAACTGATAAAAACGTCAAAACCATGTCCCAGCTTGAGGATCATACAACAGCTGGCAGCAGGCTGCATTTGGCCAACCCCTGGTCTATAGTTTAAAAGCAAAAAATTTCCCATCCTACTACCATGTTTTTGTTTGTTTATTTAAATTTTAGGTAGTTCACACACAGTGCATTATTGGTTTCAGGAATAGACTTCAGTGACTCATCACTTGCGTACAACACCCAGGGCTCATCACAAGTGCCCTCCTTAATCCCCACCACCCGTCTTGCCCATTCCCCCCTGCCCACCTCCCTCCATTACTCCTCAGTTCTCTGTTGTTAAGAGTCTCTTACAGCTTGTTTGCCTCTCTCCCTTTTTCCACTCTGCCCTTATGTTCATCTGTTTTTTTTTTTTCTTAAATTCCACATATGAGATCATATGGTATTTGTCTTTGAATGACTGACTTCACTTAGTGTCATACACATCAACTCCGTCCACGTGTGGTACATGGCTTTGCTATATTTACCTGCTGTCCCACCATTAGCAGGGGAAGTAGGGCAGTTGAGGTGAGGAGCAGTTGCTCCAGTGTTTGATGGGTAGTGATACTCAGTCCCAAGTACCCATGAGCAGTTTTGTGTTTAACAGGCTTTTGTGGCCACTCCAGATTATTATGTTGGAGACGCTTCTGAATTTTCTTTGTTTTGTAAGTCCTGGAGAGCTCTTTAATCAATCACCAAGTATTTTCTTGGTTTTCAGTCAGTCTTCTAAATAGCCACAGGAGGCAGAAAGAAGGCAAGAACCCTTGGATCTATGCCTTCTCTCACTCTTAACTATAGTCAAAGCAAAATTCTTGTTATTCTGCAAGAAAAAAAATAATATTTTACATTTAAAAATTTGAGCTCTTTCTCTTCCTCATATGTGAGCTTGTTGGAGGCAAATTAAAAGTATCAAGATTTCCTGAAGACCAGCATTTAAGACTATGCCCTAGAGCTATTATTAGATGTTTTTCTTTCTCTAGTCTGGAAAAAAATCTGGAAAATACCTTTGTAAGAAATCCAAGTATAATTAACATAGAGTATAATATTGTTTGAGGTGTACGATATAATGATTCAATAATTCTCTGCATTTCTCAGTGCTTGTCAAGTAAGTGTACTTTTAATCCCTGTCACCTATTGTACCCATCCCCTCACCCCTCTCCACTCTGGCAACCACCAGTACTCTATAGTTGAGAGTCTGTTTTTTGTTTTGTCTCTTTTTGCCCCTTTGTTCATTTTTTTTTTGTTTTTTAAATGCCACATAAGAGTGAGATCATATGGTATTTGTCTTTCTCTGACTGACTTCACTTCACTTACTTCACAGCATAATACTCTCCAGATCCATCCATGTCGTTGCAAATGGCGAGATTTCATTCTTTTTTATGGCTGAATAATATTCCTGTGTGTGTGTGTGTGTGTATGTGTTTGTGTATACACACACATATGCTATATCTTTTTTATCCATTCACTGATCAGTGGACACTTGGGCTGTTTCTATAATTTGGCTGTTGTAGATAATGCTGCTGTAAACGTTGGGGTGCATGAATCCCTTTGAATTTGTACTTCTGTGTTCTTTGGTTAAATGCCCATTAGTGCAATTGCTGGATCATAGGATAGTTTTTTTTTAACTTTTTGAGGAATCTTCGTTCCGTTTTCCACAGTGGCTGCCCTAGTTTGCATTCCCACCAACAGTGCATGAGGATTCCTATTTCTCCACTTCCTCGCCAACACCTGTTGTTTCTTGTATTGTTGATTTTAGCCATTCTGACAGGTGTGAGGTGGGAGCTCATTGTGGTTTTGATTTACATTCCCATGACGATGAGTGATGTTGAGCATCTTTTCATGTGTCTGTTGGCCATCTGGATGTCTTCTTTGGAGAAATGTCGGTTCATGCTTTCTGCCCATTTTTTAATTGGATTATTTTCTTTTTGAGTTTTGAGTTTTATAAGTTCTTTATATACTTTAGATACTAAGCCTTTATCAGATATGTCATTTGCAAATATCTTGTCACGTTCTGTAGGTTGTCTTTTAGTTTTGTTGATTGTTTCCTTCACTGTGCAGAAGCTTTTAATTTTGATTTAGTCCCAACAGTTTGTTTTTGATTTTGTTTCTCTTGATTCAGGAGACATATCTAGAAAGAAGTTGTTTTGGCTGACGTCAGAGTAGTGACTGCCCGTGTTCTCTTCTAGGATTTTTATCTTTCAGGTCTCACATGTAGGTCTTTAATTCATTTCAAATTTATTTTTGTGTAGTATGGTGTAAGAAAGTGGCCCAGTTTCATTCTTTTGCATGTTGCTGTCCAGTTTTTGCAACACCATTTGTTGAAGAGACATTCTTTTTCCCATTGGACATTCTTTCCTACTTTGTCAAAGATTAATTGACATATAATTGTGGGTTCATTTCTGGATTTTCTGTTCTCTTGATCTATGTATCTGTTTTGGTGACAGTACCATACTGTTATGATAATTACAGCATTGTAATATATCTTGAAGTCTAGAGTTGTGATTCCTCCAGCTTAGGTTACTTTGGTTTCTTGGGGGCATTTTATTGTTCCATACACATTTTAGGATTGTTATTCTCGCTCTGTGAAAAATGCTATTGGTCTTTTGACAGGGGTTGCAGGGAATTCTATTTTTAATTTTTTTTTTTTTTGGGGAACCTGTATTATCCACAGGGGCTGCACCATTTTACATTCCTAACAGTGCATGAGGGTTCCTTTTTCTCCACATCCTCACCAAAACTTGTTATTTCTTGTGTTTTTCATTTTAGCCATTCTGACAGGTGTGAGGTGATTAACTCATTGCATTTTGATTTGTTTTCCTGATGATTACTGATGTCGAGCACCTTTTCATATGTCTGTTGGTCATTTGTATGTCTTCTTTGGAAAAATGTCTATTCGGGTCCTCTGCCTGTTTTTTAATAGGATTTTTTTGGTGTTATTTAAATCCTTCATATATTTTGGATATTAACTCCTAATCAGAATTATAATTTGCATATATCTTCTTCCATTCACTCTGTTGCCTTTTCATTTTGCTGATGGTTTGTTGCTGGTTTCTTATGGTAGGCAAAAGCTTTTTCTTTTGGTATACCCACAATAGTTTAATTTTGTTTTTGTTTCTCTTGCCGGAAGAGACATATCTAGAAAAATGTTTCTACAGTGGATGTTAAAGAAATTACTATCTATATTTTCTTCTAGGAATTTGATGGTTTCAGGTCTCACATTTAAATCTTTTTTTTTTTTTTTAAGATTGATTTATTCATTTGAGAAAGAGAGTGAGCAAGAGAAGGGGGAGGGGCAGAGGGAGAGAATCTTCACGCAGACTCCCTGCTAAGTGCAGAGCCTGACACTGGGCTCAATCTAAGGACCTATGAGATCATAATCTGAGTTGAAACCAAGAGTTGGATGCTAAGTTGAGCCACCCAGGCGCCCCTCACATTTAGGTCTTTTATCTATTTTGAGTTTATTTTTGTGTATGGTGTAAGAAAGTAGTCCAGTTTCATTCTTTTGCAGGTAGCTGTCCAGTTTTTCTGGCACCAATTGCTGAAGAGAGTCTTCTTTTCCCCACTGCATATTCTTGCCTACTTTGTTGTAGATTAATTGACCATATAATTGTGGGTTTATTTCTGGACTCTATATTTTGTTCTGTTGATCTCTATGTCTACTTTTCTGCCAATACCATACTGTTTTGATTATTACAGCTTTGTAGCATATCTTGAAATCTGAGATTGTTATACCTCCTGCTTTGTTGTTCTCAGCATTACTTTGGTTTCCAGGGTCTTTTGTGGTTTCAGACAAACTGTAAGATTATTTGTTCTAGTTCTGTGAAAAATGCTGTTGGTATTTTAAAAGGCCATCTGTAGATTGCTTTGGGTAGTATGAACAGTTTAACAATAGTCTCCTAATCAATGACCATGGGATATCTTTCCATTTGTTTGTGTCATCTTCAATTTCCTTCATCAGTGTTGTACAGTTTTTTGAATACTGGTATTTCACCTCTGCCTTGACACCACCCGCAGCGCCGCGGCGTTGATTCGGGAGAAGGACGAGGCACAGACAGGTTAGCTTGCGAAAGAGAGCGTGGGTGCAGGGGATGACTGCCAGGTGTGCCATCGCCAAGAGTGCGATTGCCCTGAACAGCTGCAACCTTGCATATATATTGGCAATAAACAATCAAAGACAACCAAGGGAATGATCCGTATTAATCCTAGCGAATAGTAATACCTCACGGGGAAGGTCACGGGATTAGATGATGTCACATTCAGCAAATGAGGCCTATTCTTTTTTTATTTTTTATTTTTTTATTTTTTTATTTTTATTTTTTTTTAATGTGACAGAGAGACAGCCAGTGAGAGAGGGAACACAGCATGGGAGTGGGAGAGGAAGAAGCAGGCTCCCAGCAGAGGAGCCCAATGTGGGACTCGATCCCGGAATGCCGGGATCACGCCCTGAGCCAAAGGCAGACACTTAACGACTGCACTACCCAGGTGCCCCAAGTGAGGCCTGTTCTTAAACATGTTTCTGTGGACCCCGTGGGCTATTGTCAAGAGCAATCAAGTTTCGGTTGGGGCAGTGTTCTGCCCTGTGTAAGCCAGGCGTTCCCGGCTGCTGTGCTCTGACATTTACGCTAAAGCCCACAAGATCACAAACATGTTTTCCTATTATATCCTTAGCATAAGCTCTTGGCCAGTGGCTGCTGCACACCTCCCTGTTTAAGTTTAGAGGTATTATTATTATTTAGGTATTTTATTATTTTTGGTGCAATTGTAAACGGGATTGTTTTCTTAATTGCTCTTTCTGCTGCTTCATTATTCGTGTATGAAAATGGCATGCATTTCTGTACATTGATATTTATCCTGTAACTTCACTAAACTCATTTATCAGTTCTAGTGGTTTTTTTGGTGGAGTCTTTAGGGTTTACTCTATTTAGTATTATGCCATGTGCAAATAGTGAAAATTTTACTTTTTCCTTAACGATTTAGATACCTTATTTTATTTTATTTTATTTT
>NC_048220.1:33768628-33780434 GCF_002007445.2 Ailuropoda melanoleuca
GATCACGCCCTGAGCCGAAGGCAGACGCCCAACCGCCGTGCCACCCAGGCGCCCCTAGATACCTTATTTCTTGTCTGATTGCCATGGCTAAGACTTCCAGTACTGTGTTAAAAGTGGAGAGAGTGGACATCCTTCTCTTATTCTTCATCTTAGGGGAAAATCTCTGTTTTTCACCCTTGAGTATGATGTTAGCTGTGGGTTTTTCCTATAATGCCTTATTATGTTTGATAAACTTTTGCTTTTTTTTTTTTTTTAAAGATTTTATTTATTTATTTGACAGAGATAGAGACAGCCAGTGAGAGAGGGAACGCAAGCAGGGGGAGTGGGAGAGGAAGAAGCAAGGCTCATAGCGGAGGAGCCCGATGTGGGGCTCGATCCCACAACGCCGGGATCACGCCCTGAGCCAAAGGCAGACGCTTAACTGCTGTGCCACTCAGGCGCCCCTCATTTTTTTTTTTTAAGGATTTTATTTTTTTATTTGGGGGAGAGAGCAAGCATGAGCACAGGCAGGAGGAGGAGCAGAGTGAGGAAGACAAGCAGACTCCATGCTGAGTGCAGAGACCACCATGGGGCTTGATCCCACGACCCTGAGATCATGACCTGAGCTGAAACCAGGAGTCAGATGCTCAACCAACTGAGCCACTCAGGCACCCCGACCTATTCTCATTTTTTATTGTTTTTCTTTTTGCTGTTCAGCTTGGTTGCTTTCTATTACTCTGTCTTCCAACTTGATTGATTTTTCTGCTTCCTTTAATCTATTCTTGATTCCCTCTAGTGTATTTTTAATTTCAGAATTAGAGTTCCTAATCTCTGATTGGTTCTTTATATTTTCTATCTCTTGTTTGAAGGTCTGTCAGCCTCTACTCTTTTCTCAAGACCAGTAGGTATCATCATAATTATTATATGAATTCTCTATCAGGCATGCTGCTTTTCTTCATTTTGTTTAGCTCTTTTGCTGTGATTTGTCCTGTTCTTTCATTTGAAACAAAATCCTCTCTCTCCTCCATTTTGTCTAACTCTGTTTTTGTTTCTTTGTGTTAGAAATGTTGGCTATGTCTCCTGATCTTGAAAGTAGTGGCTTTATGAAGAAGAGGGTTTTCAGTAGGACAATGCCCCCTGCTAACCAAAACCAGGCACTTACGGGGTGTCTCCTATGTGTGTTGCATGCACCCTGTTGCTGTGGCTGAGCCACATTTGTCTTTGGTCTCGTTGTCCACATGTCTCTTTGCATATTGTAGGTGGGGTTTAATCCCTGTGCTGTCAAGGGGGTAGTCTGGGGCCTCCTTGGGTTTATAGTTGGGTCAGACCAGGTGCTTGCCCTTAGCCCATTTGTGGGGGCTGTGGTCACATCCAACTGCAGGGCTCTCCTCTGCATTATCCCCAGAAGGCTTTCATGGGTGGGTGTGGCCTGCAGTCAGACCAGGTGTCTGCCGCCACCGCACTACTGGGGCTGCAGTTGAGCTGGTGTGTGCAGTTATCTTGCCCTCTCCTCAGGGCAAGAGTCACTTTGGGGCACTGTTTGCTGTCATGCCTGCTTATAGAAGAGATTATATGAGGCATTGTTTTGGAGGGGCCGGAGGGGACAGACCCGCAGGAGAATACAGGGGTGTGATGCAGCTTTAGCAAGCTAGGTGGAGAGTGTTCCAGCTGGTTTCTGCAGGCGTCAGCTTATCTAGGTTGTGGGTGTGGGGAGAAATGGCACCCGACAGCTCTTTTGTTCTCTTAAGGATCCTTGCCCCTCCAGCACATGTTCTGAGATTCGTAAATATTTTTCCTGTATACTCCAGGTGCTTTCCACACTGCTGTTTCTATGATTTCTCAGTGGGGTTGTTTGTTAGCTGTCTTTTTGAGGGTGAAGACTCAGTTTCCTAGTTCCTTATGGCTCTCCCAGAGCCAAGTCAGCTGACTTTTAAAGTACCTGACGTATGTGGAATTTAAGGAAGAAAACAGATGAGCATACAGGAAGGGGGACAAAGAAAAAAAGGACAGGGGGAAATAAGCCATAAGTGACTCTTAAAGACAGAGAACAAACTGAGGGCTGGTGGAGGGAGGTGGGGTGGGGATGGGCTAGGTGGGTGATGGGTACTAAAGAGGGCACTTGTTGTGATGAGCACTGGGTGTTGTGTGTAAGCGATGTCATTGAATTCTACTCCAGAAACCAGTATTGCATTATATGTTAACTAACAAAATTTAAATACTAAAAAAATAAAGTACTTGGAATTAAACTCCATTGGTTGTATAAACTCAAGAAGTTAAGTCCCACTGGTTTTCAAAGCCAAATGTTATGGGGACTTACCTTCTCAGTGCAGGCCCCCTGTGTCTGCGGTGCCTGGCTGGGGTCTGTTCTCTCTTCTCTGTGCTTGTGGTGTCCCTCCCGCTTTTGGTTAGTCTTGCTGGGGGTTTTGTTCCCTATGAAGTCTCTACCTCACCCACCATTTTCAGTGTGGCCTTTTCTCTACGGTTAACTGTGGAGACTCTCAGCCAGTTGTGTAGTTTTCTGGGTTAGTTGCACTCATGTGGCTGTTATCTAGGTGTATCCATGGGAGGAGGTGAGTTTAGGATCCTACCATTTTGACATCTTCTCAGGCTCGTCTGTATCAAGCAAATATCTTTAGTTACTCATAAAGCTGAATTTGTTTCAAAGTTTTTTTGTTTTTGTTTTTTGTTTTTTTACAGAGACTATGTCCTTCCCACCTTTGTTATATTTTTTAATCTTTTTTTTTTTTTTTAAATAATCTCTATACCCAACGTGTGGCTCAAACTCATGATCTTGAGATCAAGAGTCACATGCTCTACCAATTGAGCCAGCTGGGTGCCCCTTGTTATCTTTCTAAAAAAATGGTAGTAAAGGTAAGGTATTATTCTTTCTCCTCCCCACCCCCCAGACAAAAAGGCAAAACAACAACAACAAAAACTCCCCCAAACATGTGGATCTCCATTTTGGGGTTGGGTGGGTACAATTCATGAAATTCAGAGGTCTGAAAAATTCAAAGATCTAATATAGGAGATTGAGTTCCATACTTTTATTTTTTATTTATTATTTNTTTATTTTATTTTTTAATTTTTAATTTTTTTTATTTTTTAAAGATTTTATTTATTTATTTGACAGAGAGAGACAGCCAGTGAGAGAGGGAACACAGGCANATTATTTTAATTTTTAATTTTTAATTTTTTTAATTTTTTAAAGATTTTATTTATTTATTTGACAGAGAGAGACAGCCAGTGAGAGAGGGAACGCAGGCAGGGGGAGTGGGAGAGGAAGAAGCAGGCTCCTAGCGGAGGAGCCTGATGTGGGGCTTGATCCCAGGACTCTGGGATCACGCCCTGAGCCAAAGGCAGATGCTTAACGACTGAGCCACCCAGGCACCCCTATTTTTATTATTTTTTAAAGATTTTATTTATTTATTTGACACAGAGAGAGAGCTCAAGCAGGGGGAGCAGCAGGCAGAGAGGAAGAGAGAGAAGCGGGCTCCCTGCTGAGCAGAAAGCTTGAGGTGGGGCTCAATCCCAGACCCTGGGATCACGACCTGAGCTGAGAGCAGACACTTAACTGAGTCATGCAGGCACCCGCGTTCCATACTTTTAGATCATTTTTTAAAACATTTTAAAAAAAGATTTATTTGTTAGAGCAGGTGAGCGCAAGTGTAGTGGTGAGGGGCAGAAGGAGAGGGAGAGAGAAACTCAAGCAGACACTGCACTAAGTGCAGGACCCAAAGCGGGGCTCAATCCCATGACCAGGAGATCATGACCTGAGCAGAAATCAAGAGTTGGCCGCTCAACCAACAGTACCACTCAGGTGCCCCCATATTTTTTTTTATGAAAATTTTGAGCAGGAAACATTAGCTTATATATATTTATTTATAAATTGTATCTCTCTTACTGATTCCATATAGGTTAAATACTAGTAAAACATAAATGCTTATTTTTTTTAACTAATATATATTTCCATTCTTCTTCCATGGACCAATTTGCATTTGAAGGGCAGTGGTTTGGTTTAGAAGATAGGAGCTTTAACAAGGAACCTCTGAATTTTGAAGAGTCAGAAAAGAATATCTCTTTAGCCTATCTTGGCATCTGTAGATGGCCGTCGGATCATTTATGACCCTCTGAGATCCTAGCAAAGTGGTGTATGTGTAGTTATTTTTTCTAGACTTTGGGTCATCATTTGAATCAGATTTTCAAAGATTAGGGTCTCCAGAGAAAACTGCTAATCCAGTCCAGCTGTTCTAAAAGGCAGAAAAGAAAGAAAATTGCCAGAGTCAAGTAAATTCTGAGCTCAGATGATATTTACATTTACTGAATTCCTATTTCATAGCTTTTAGGATTGCTCAGATCTTTCTGTCTCAGTCTCATTTTGGGAGGATTAGGTATTCACAAACTATATAACATATTCTCTTGATTGTAGATTTTTTTTTGCATTTTTTAAAAAAAGATTTTATTTATTTGACAGAGTTAGAGACAGCCATCGAGAGAGTGAACACAAGCAGGGGGAGTGGGAGAGGAAGAAGCAGGCTCCCAGCAGAGGAGCCTGATGTGGGGCTCGATCCCAGAACGCCGGGATCACGCCCTGAGCCGAAGGCAGACGCTTAACCGCTATGCCACCCAGGCGCCCCTTTTTGCTTTTTTAAGTGCTAGCAATACTTTATTAAATAATAATTTTCAGAGTAAAATGCACAAAATTTAAATGTATAGCTTGATGAATTCTGACAAATGCAAACATCTAAGTAATCATCACCCAGGTTCCGATGCATGATTTTTCCATCACTTTAGGATCTTCCCTTGTTCCCCTTTGCAAGCACCCCCTCCTTCCCACCAGAGGCAATTGCTACATGATACCTATCACTGGAGATTATTTTGGTCCAGATTTGAATTGCATATAAATAGAAACATATGGTATACAGTTCTTTTTTGGTGACTGATTTCTTCAATATAATGTTTTTGATACTCAAATAGTTGCATGTAGAAGTCCTTTTCTATTGTTAAGAAGTATTCTGTTGTCAAGATATACCATAGTTAACATAGTCTCTTCTTAGTGGATATTTGAATCATTTTATCTTTGGTTATTATGAATAGTGATGCCATGGATATTCATACACATGTGTTTTTGTGAACATATACACTCATTTTTCTTGGAGATATATTCAGGAGTAAATTTCTGGGTCAGTAAGTGGGTGTTATTTAATTTGATTAGAAGCTGCCAAACTGTTTCTTACAGTGATGGTACTGTTTGATATTCCCACTGGATGTATGTGAGGGTCCCAGGTGCTTTCTATCCTTGACCACACTTGACACTGACTATGCTTTAAAATTTTGTTATTCTGGTGAGTGTATTGTGTTCTTCTCTTCACCTCCATTTAAACAGTTCTGAATTTGAGATACTTGTAAGGGTTAATATCAAAGAGATTTATCAGGCAGAGGAATGAGTAAGGACAGATCAGCAGTTGTCTCTGACTTGTCAAATTAAGACTTAGAGTCCACAGAAGGAATCTGTTCAATTGTAAGCTTGCTTGAGAGATTTGTTTGGTAGCACCATTTTAGGTAGATCTAAATTAAATGTGGATATCTCTTTTTTTAAAATTTAAATTCAATTAGTTAACATATAATATATTATTTGTTTCAGGGGTACAGGTCTGTGATTCATCAGTCTTACACAATACCCAGTGCTCACCATAACACATACCCTCCCCAATGTCCATCACCCAGCCACCCCATCCCCTCCCACCCCCCTCTACTCCAGCAACCTTCAGTTTGTTTCTTAAGAGTCTCTTACGGTTTGTCTCCCTTTCTGATTTCATCTTGTTTTATTTTTTCCTCTCCTCCTGTATGATCCTCTGCCTTGTTTCTCAAATTCCACTATCAGTGAGATCATAGGATAATTGTTTTTCTCTGCTTGACTTATTTTGCTTAGCGAAATACCCTATAGTTCCATCCACATCGTTGCAAATGGCAAGATTTCATTTTGGATGGCTATGTAATATTCCATTGTGTGTGTGTGTGTGTGTGTGTGTGTGTGTGAGTATAAATGTAGATATCTCATTGGTCAAAGTATCATAAAAAAGACCACACTATACTGTAACATTGAAACAAAAGGTATTGTATATACAGATTGCCACCCGTTGCGCTTAAAGGCAGATCTTTCTAAATGCTTTGGAGTAGCTGATGGAGTTTTTTAAGCTCAAAGAAGTAGGTGTGACAATTCATGTGCCTGAACTTCCTCTGACTGACTTTGGTAAAAAGCTGTTTAACTTCCAGTGGCATGTATTTCAGTTAAGAAAAATATAAACGATGAGTTTTACTGAACAGAAAATGAAGATAAACATTATTATTCTTTGATTTGCCTTGAAAGTATTTTCTAAGCTACACATATGCATGATTTCAAATTCAAGTTTTGAAAGTAAACAGTAAAATATGTCCTTCTTCATTTGTCCTCCTTGGGAGAGGCCAGTGTTGACACTTCTGGGTGTGAACTTCAGGAGATGGGCTATACACACAACAAGAAAATGTGTACCTTACCGTGCTGCTACCTGGTCGTCCCCCTGAACAGGAGGCATGCTGTTCAGGAGTATGTTGTTCCCACTTAACAATATACTTTAATTTACTTTGAGATTTTATTCCTACTCCTGAAGTAGTAGCAATGGGGTCAAGAATATAACTGTGGGTTAGGGAAAGCTCAGTGTTGCTACAGTACCGACAAGACTGCCCAAGGCCAAATGGGCTGCAGAAGAATCTTCAACTAGGCTAAGTCTCAAACATTGCTTGAGGGGATTCAGGAAGAGCTATATTGTTTACACGAATATAGATACGCAGTTATTACTAAGTTAAAAATCACGGCACCTTTCATATAATTTCTTTTTAAATTTCTTAACATGTTACTTTGTTGGTAGGTATTTCCTTCATTGTGAGGAAGATGAAATTCTAGGTAACTTTTCTGGGTTCAGGATCTGAATACTGTCTTTCTCTAGTGTCTAGAACCCTCTGAGAAACTGGTCAAAGCTGTGGACGTTTATCCCAGAAAAATCCATGTAGGTACAGATAAGTTGATAGGGTTCATAGACTACCCAAAGCTAATTGGTCCAAATTGCTTGAAGCAAACAGTCGGCTCTGATTTGGCTGGGGAATAAAGGAAGATTGTGTTCTGTTGGTTGTCCATCCCTTGGGATTGTTAGCACCAGGCCTATCATTTTTACTACTTTAGGAGCTATCATAAGTAAAAAAGCTGATGGCAACTTTTTGGGTGCACAGGTTAGAGGGTATAAGCTTACAAATGATTTCCTTCCATCATTTGCTTTGAAATAATGCATTTGTGTTTGGCTACTTAAAAATTATATACAATATAGTTGTTGAGGGTATGATCTTGAGGTCAGAATGACAGAGGACAAGAGAGTGTGACCCAAACTCTGTCCTGCTACTTACTCAGCACATGATAATTGATACTTTGCTAGCCTCCCTTTTTAAATCTATAAAGTAGGGATAACAGTGTACTTTCTGGGTTGGTGTGAGAGATTACATACAGTAATGAAAGAAGCACAGTGTCGGTGTGCATAAGAGATCATTTATTATCTGTCAATTCTGCCCCAGTGACTGAGATTCTTAGTATTTTGGGATTGTATTAGATAAATCTCTATCATATTCATGATTATTTTAAAAGATAAGTGATCTTGGGGCGCCTGGGTGACGCAGTCGTTAAGCGTCTGCCTTCGGCTCAGGGCATGATCCCGGCGTTCTGGGATCGAGCCCCACATCAGGCTCCTCCGCTATGAGCCTGCTTCTTCCTCTCCCACTCCCCCTGCTTGTGTTCCCTCTCTCACTGGCTGTCTATCTGTCCAATAAATAAATAAAATCTTTAAAAAAAAAAAAAGATAAGTGATCTAATCACCTTGAGACTGCGAAGTTCAAGATCATGATTGCCAAATGGCACAAGGATCATTAGAAACGTGTGCTTGGAGTTCCATTGGTCACTGGGGAAAATGGGTTTTATAGGGATACTAGATATGTTAAATAAAGTTTNGTCCAATAAATAAATAAAATCTTTAAAAAAAAAAAAAGATAAGTGATCTAATCACCTTGAGACTGCGAAGTTCAAGATCATGATAGCCAAATGGCACAAGGATCATTAGAAACATGTGCTTGGAGTTCCATTGGTCACTGGGGAAAATGGGTTTTATAGGGATACTAGATATGTTAAATAAAGTTTATGGAACAGAATTATTATTGTAATAGTAACCTCAGCATCTTGTATTTATACACATTGGTCTTCTCAAGGCTAAGAAGGTTTTTAGTAGTACTGTTAAACAAGTTAAATGGGATCCCATTCATAAAAGCAAGCTGACAAACTGCCTAATAGCGTAACATACGCTTGTTCTTGGGTTGGTCTCATGGTTTCTGAGCATTAAAAGAAGGCTTAGAAGTATTCTATTCATGCAAGATTTGTTGAAAATAGTGTGTTTCCCAAATTTGACAGATTCTCTTTATCTTTCTTACTCGACAAAACTCATCCCGTAGTCACTGGATGATATAATAAAATAGAATACAATAATAAAAAAAATACATTATTTTTTNTAAAGACAAAACTCATCCTGTAGTCACTGGATGATATAATAAAATAGAATACAGTAATAATAAAAAATACATTATTTTTTTGACCTAAACAGTGAACTGTCTAGCAGGGATTCTGAACCTAAGCAGGGTTTTGCCAAGCCTTGATGTGTGCATGTGCACAAGCATGCCTGTGCGTGTGTATCTGTGTGTGTTTCTCGACAAAACTCATCCCGTAGTCACTGGATGATATAATAAAATAGAATACAATAATAAAAAAAATACATTATTTTTTTGACCTAAACAGTGAACTGTCTAGCAGGGATTCTGAACCTAAGCAGGGTTTTGCCAAGCCTTGATGTGTGCATGTGCACAAGCATGCCTGTGCGTGTGTATCTGTGTGTGTTTCTGCATTTGTATTCTTTTCCAGTTATCTTCTGACTCAGGAGAGAAAAGACGCTAAGAAATAAGGGCATGAGAAGTCCATTCATCACTGGGGTCTGCCTCTCCGCCTGACTAGTGGCTCCCCAGGGAGTCTTAACCAGGTGCCGCCAAGTCCAATTCTTCTCCCCACCCCCAAACAATCCTGGGAACACTGTAATTTGAGCCTGTTCTGTCACCTTCACCCCCAGGCTTTGCAGGATCTCCCCTCCCCCATTCATCGCTGGGCCCATCAGGGATGTGGGCAAAGGAAGCATTAAAATGGATAGATTGATAGCCTTAGGGTCCAATCGATCTTCATACGTGTTGAATATTATGTCAATTATTCATCACTCAGAGATATCATTGCAGGGAAAAATCACATTAAGAAGAGCCAGGAAAACTAAAGGTTATAAATTCCTACCCAGCCTAGTTTCTGGCAGCTCTGGAATTCAGTGCCCGCTGCTCTGTGGGGGTCTTGTTGGAGTGCAGGGGACTTAGGCTTTCTTTTAGAGATATTTCTTCTCCAGCTTAGCTTCCCACCAGCAAAAAGGCACCTTCCCGTAACAGGAGAAGAGCTGAATAAGTCCATAAACATAGTCCTCCTAATCTGACTTCAGAGTCCTCTGAATTCTGACACCACCAAAACTGATATGTCTGAAAAATGAGGTTTTTCTGTCTTCTCAATGAAGCATTTGCTTTACCTGTGTTCCTCCATTTTGTGAGTTTAGGGATCATACGTCAGTGGGTGGTTGTGAGGAATAAATTAGATAACCTAACTTGCATAATTATGAATTCCCCAAGCTCATGGAGCTGCCATTTCTCCCTTTCTTTCTTTTCCTTCCTTCCTTTTTCTGAAATAAAAAGATCTTTTTATTATATAGGAGACAGATGATGGAGCAGAGTACAGCACAATAGTCTAGAAGGCCGCAGGGCAGCAGGGATCCTAAAGGTGCATGATTTCCATGTTTCGTAGGTCTTGGGGTTAGAGGAGTGCACACTTCTAGGTTGTTATATGGAAGTTGAAAATTATTTGATTTACTTAGTTTTCTTTTATCTCTTTTTAAACAATAGACCTTCCTCCTTCCCCCCTCCCCCTGTTACCTCCTTCCTCCCTCGCCCCCTTCCCAGAGTTAAAGTCATGCTATCTGACACGGTGAAGCGGCATCCTAGATTACATGGAAGGGACATGAAGAGCTGGGGGATGAGACGCTGGTCTGGTTCTGCTCCAATCCTGGGTAAGCTGCCATTTCTTGATGTCGCATTTTGTGGGAGGTCCACGAAGTGGTTCTACAGAGTGTCTGCAGGCTCCTGGGGCAGAGCATCTATGCCTCTGGAGCTTTCTGTGCTGCACGGGGCTTCTCCTGGAGGTCTGGTCCTGTGGGCACTGCTCCCCTTTGCCAGCCTCCTTCCCACCACTAGACATGAGTCCCTCATTTCTCTCCCTCAAAGAAATACCAACACAGGGACCATCCTTTCACTATCCGTACGTGCACGCACTAGATATTCTTGGACCTCCTGGAAGGTGCTGTGGAGCAGCAGTTGTGAGCAAGATGAGAGGTCTCACTCCCATGGAGCCTCCACTCCAGCAGGAATGATCTACCAAAAATGAGTCACCAGCAAGTAGACAGGGAATTAGGTAGTAACGGGCTGTGACGGTGATGCAGAGTGCGGTGGGGTGTGAGCTCAGGGAAGGCCCTTTTGAGGAGATGGCGGTGAAGCTGTGACCTGAGGGTGAGGAAGGAGCCAGGTGGGTGGGTGTCTCAGGGAAGAGTGTTGAGGCAGAGAGGGCTGCAAGTTTGAGCCTGACACGGGAAGGAGAAGCAGACATTTTAGAAACCGAAAGGAAGGTGGTGTGACCGGAAACTGTGATCTGAGATGATGAGAGAGGTAGGCAGGTCTAGGATTGGAGGCCATAGTAGGAATTTGAATCGCAGTCAGCACAGCTGGAGGATTTTAAGGAGACACATGGCGTATTTTTGTTTTTAGTTGTGGAGGAAGTTTACTCGAGCTGCTGCGTGAGCCAGGGGTGTGACGGGGAAGAGCAGTTACGGGCTCCAAAGGAGGTGAGGCAAGATGCTCATGGCTTGCCTGAGGTTAGTATTAGAGCAGAGGTGTCAGTAAATGGATGGGCTCAGGAACTATTCTGGTGGCTCCAGAATTTGGTACCAGCTCCTCTGTGTGATGAGAGACTCTGCTGATGTCTACTGAATGTGACAAGGGTGGAGTAAGGGAGAGGGGATGGCTTCTGAGTTTTTGTAGGTTTTAGGTTTTGGTTATCCCCAAAGCTAGAAAAAAAATGGTGATTTTGGCTCACAAAATGGATCAATCTTTCCCTGCCTGGGGGTTTTTCTCACTGGTTATGTGTACGTATAGGCCCTGGTCTCCTGTCCCCTCGTTCCTTCTCCTTGGCTTTCTCCTTTTCTCTCTATATGTGCTCTGCTCTGAGGGCTGAATATTTTCGAGCAANTTTTTTCTCACTGGTTATGTGTACGTATAGGCCCTGGTCTCCTGTCCCCTCTGTTCCTTCTCCTTGGCTTTCTCCTTTTCTCTCTATATGTGCTCTGCTCTGAGGGCTGAATATTTTCGAGCAAAGGTGACATTATGTAGAGCTTTTTATCGATAGTGTAGAGTGCCCAAATCTGTGCTTTTCCCTATAGGAATGTGGAAAGTCTTCTCAAAGCCATTATGATGCTAGTGTCCATGGTGCTAATGCTCCTTGGAAGAGCACCCCCTCCTCTTTGCCCCCAGGACTCTTTCAAGGGACCGTGTTTCCTTGAACGCAGTCCTGGATCTGCGTAACACGTGTGGTGAGGGGCTCTGGGCTCAGTCTTGGCTCTGCCGCCCTTTC
>NC_048220.1:33782263-33933344 GCF_002007445.2 Ailuropoda melanoleuca
GTTCCTTCTCCTTGGCTTTCTCCTTTTCTCTCTATATGTGCTCTGCTCTGAGGGCTGAATATTTTCGAGCAAAGGTGACATTATGTAGAGCTTTTTATCGATAGTGTAGAGTGCCCAAATCTGTGCTTTTCCCTATAGGAATGTGGAAAGTCTTCTCAAAGCCATTATGATGCTAGTGTCCATGGTGCTAATGCTCCTTGGAAGAGCACCCCCTCCTCTTTGCCCCCAGGACTCTTTCAAGGGACCGTGTTTCCTTGAACGCAGTCCTGGATCTGCGTAACACGTGTGGTGAGGGGCTCTGGGCTCAGTCTTGGCTCTGCCGCCCTTTCTTTGTATCCTCACATCCTAGAAGTTTACTTTCCCTATCTGTACAACAGGAAACCTCCTTCCTGGGGCACAGAGGAAGATTTTAGAAGACCTTGTGTAAGACCTGGCAGATTCAGGCTCAATAAAAAGTAAATTAGCTTGTTAGTGCTGCTATTGTTCTTACTATTTTTATTGACTTAAATAAAAAAGTCCTGGACCCATTAACATGCAACATCAAATGGTATGTTCTGATATTTTGCTGCATTCAGCTGGCCGTAGAATCAGAGATGACAAGGACTTCAGAGAACATTTTCCCTAGTCCCTTGCTGTAACTGGACAGACACATTTGAAAAGACCCTTTGATTTCTTGAGGCTGCATACTTCTCAGACGAGGATTTGAGTAACGGGAACCATGCAAAGATCTGCTCAGAGACTTCCTGGTCCAGTAAACAAGACATAATGCGTATGAGATTCCCTTCTTGTAGATCTATAAACTGTATAATAAAGGCTTTGAGTCCTATAATAAAGAAATCTGCTCACCCTTATTTATTACAGCATTTCCCATGGTTTGACTAAAGAATCTTCTGTCCATGGCCATTCCATCCTGTAGAATGGGTGTTCCTTGGTGCATTCTTGGAGACACTAGCTTAGCTAAAGGAAGCCACATTTGAAACAGGTTTGGTTTCTGAGACATTTCCTACAAGGCGAGATGTCAGCAACCTCTCCTGACCAAAGGCTGGAGCAGAGAGGCAGTTAGTGTTGGAGGGCCTTTCCTCCCTTTCCTCAGCAGCACCTGGGTTCCCTCTGACTTCAAGCCTCTACTTACCTGGGACATGACATTTCTCATCAAGCTCTGAACAGTAGGGACTTTTAGGAAATGGAATTCCTTGGGACTGCAGAACTTTTTACAAATGAGAAGGCACCATCTGCCCATATAGGTTGTGAAAATACCAGAAACCTCGTTTAAAATGGAGCCAGTAAGCCCCGGAGGGGGAGGTCTGATGTATTCACCACTCCTTATAGTCTCTATAACCAGCAGGAAGAGGGGAGGTAGTTCTAACATTGACAAGGAAGGACATTTTTCACCTAGGGATTTCATCTCCTGCTTTTAAGAAAAAGAAGACAGATCCCTCTCTGCCCCAGTAACTGCACACTAACCACTGCTTGCAGCCACTGAGAACCACCGCCGCCCCCCGCTCTTGCTCTGCTCCAGAAACTTTTGTTAAAAACATCACTTCCCAGTTTCTTCCTAAAAGGTGACCTAATATGACCTCTCTTTGTCTCTTCAGACTTGCCTGTGGTTTTACCATAGCTTCCGCGTCTCAAACTACAACTCCTGTTGCCAAATAAACTCATTTTGCTAATAAAATAACTGGCTATTTTATTTGTAGGGTTGATAAGGCTGACTGGTGAGCTTCAGATCTAAACGAACTGAGCTTCATCCTGCAGCCTTCCTGTCCTCTCTGTGCTGTGGTCCTGGAGAACCTTGTCCTCTCAGTCGGTGTGTGGTTGGGAGGTAAGGGGACGTTTGGATGGAGCTGACCACTCGGACAAAAAGCTGTGGAAATGGGATAAAAAATGGAATTTCCTTTTTTTTTTTTTTTAATTTTATTTTATTATATTGTGTTAATCACCATACAGTACATCCCCAGATTCCGATGTAAAGTTTGATGCTTCATTAGTTGCGTATAACACCCAGTGCACCATGCAATACGTGCCCTCCCTACTACCCATCACCAGGCTATCCCCTTCCCCCACCCCCTCCCCTCTGAAGTCCTCAGTTTGCCTCT
Organism: Ailuropoda melanoleuca; assembly: GCF_002007445.2. Taxonomy (NCBI): domain Eukaryota; kingdom Metazoa; phylum Chordata; class Mammalia; order Carnivora; family Ursidae; genus Ailuropoda; species Ailuropoda melanoleuca. The sequence continues at coordinate 33,784,360 of NC_048220.1, forward strand.
CACAGTCCATAGTCTCTCATGTTTCATTCCCCCCTCTGATTACCCCCCTTTTCTTTATCCCTTTCTTCCCCTACCGATCCTCCTAGTTCTTATGTTCCATAGATGAGAGAAATCATATGATAATTGTCTTTCTCTGCTTGACTTATTTCACTTAGCATTATCTCCTCCAGTGCCGTCCATGTTGCAGCAAATGTTGAGAATTCGTTCTTTCTGATAGCTGAGTAATATTCCATTGTATATATGGACCACAGCTTCTTAATCCAGTCATCTGTTGAAGGGCATCTCGGCTCCTTCCATGATTTGGCTATTGTGGACAATGCAGCTATGAACATTGGGGTGCATATGGCCCTTCTCTTTACTACGTCTGTATCTTTGGGGTAAACACCCAGTAGTGCAATGGCTGGGTCATAGGGTAGTTCAATTTTTAACTTTTTAAGGGACCTCCACACTGTTTTCCAGAGTGGCTGTACCAACTTGCATTCCCACCAACAATGTAGGAGGGATCCCCTTTCTCCACATCCTCTCCAACAATTGTTGTTTCTTGCCTTGTCTATCTTTGCCATTCTAACTGGCGTAAGGTGGTATCTCAGTGTGGTTTTGATTTGAATTTCCCTGATGGCTAATGATTTTGAACATTTTTTCATGTGTCTGTTAGCCATTTGTATGTCTTCATTGGAAAAGTGTCTGTTCATATCTTCTGCCCATTTTATGATTTGTTTATTTGTTTCTCGTGTATTGAGTTTGAGAAGTTCTTTGTAGATCTTGGATACCAGTCCTTTATCTGTGGTGTCCTTTGCAAATATATTCTCCCATTCCGTGGGCTGTCTCTTAGTTTTTTTGACTGTTTCCTTGGCTGTGCAGAAGCTCTTTATCCTGATAAAGTCCCATAAGTTCATTTTATCTTTTATTTCTCTTGCCTTTGGAGATGTGTCGTGAAAAAGGTTGCTCTGGCCGATGTCATAGAAGTTGTTGCCTATGTTCTCCTCTAGAATTTTGATGGATTCCTGTCTCACATTGAGGTCTTTCATCCATTTGGAGTTTATTTTTGTGTATGGTGTGAGAGAGTGGTCAAGTTTCATTCTTTTGCATGTAGCTGTCCAATTTTCCCAGCACCATTTATTGAAGAGACTGTCTTTTTTCCACCGGATGTTTTTTCCTGCTTTATCAAAGATTAGTTGCCCAAAGAGCCGAGGGTCCATTTCTGGGTTCTCTATTCTGTTCCATTGGTCGATGTGTCTGTTTTTGTGCCAGTACCATGCTGTCTTTGTGATCACAGCTTTGTAGTACAGCTCGAAATCCGGCATTGTGATGCCCCCAGCTTTGTTTTTCCTTTTCAACAGTTCCTTGGAGATTCGGGGCCTTTTCTGGTTCCATACAAATTTAAGGACTATTTGTTCCAGTTCTTTGAAAAATGTCCTCGGTATTTTGATCGGGATAGCATTGAAAGTGTAGATTGCTCTGGGTAGTATGGACATTTTAACTATGTTAATTCTTCCAATCCATGAGCATGGAATATTTTTCCATCTTTTTATGTCTTCCTCAATATCTTTCAAAAGTGATCTATAGTTTCTAGCATATAGGTCCTTTACGTCTCTGGTTAAGTTAATTCCAAGGTAACGCATGGTTTTTGGTGTTATTGTAAATGGGATGGATTCCCTAATTTCTCTTTCTTCAGTCTCGTTATTCGTGTATAGAAATGCAACTGATTTCTGGGCATTGATTTTGTATCCTGCCACCTTACTGAATTGTTCTATAACTTCTAATAGTTTGGGAGTGGATTCCTTTGGGTTTTCCATATAGAGTATCATGTCATCTGCAAAGAGAGACAGTTTGACTTCTTCTTTGCCGATTTGGATACCTTTGATCCCTTTTTGTCTTCTGATTGCTGTTGCAAGGACTTCTAGTACTATGTTGAATAATAGTGGCGAGAGTGGGCATCCTTGTCGTGTTCCTGATCTTAAGGGAAAGGCTTCCAGCTTTTCCCCATTGAGAATAATGCTTGCAGTAGGCTTTTCATAGATGGCTTTTATGAGATTGAGAAATGTACCCTCTATTCCTACACTCTGAAGGGTTTTAATCAGGAAAGGATGCTGTATTTTGTCAAATGCTTTTTCTGCATCAATTGAGAGGATCATATGGTTCTTGAGTCTTTTCTTGTTGATATGATGTATCACATTGATTGATTTGCGAGTGTTGAACCATGCTTGCATCCCAGGTATGAATCCCACTTGGTCATGATGGATAATCCTTTTAATGTACTGTTGGATTCTATTAGCAAGGATCTTGTTGAGGATTTTGGCATCCATATTCATTAGAGAAATCGGTCTGTAATTCTCCTTTTTGAGGGGGTCTTTGCCTGGTTTGGGGATCAAGGTAATATTAGCCTCATAGAATGAGTTTGGTAGCTTTCCTTCTGTTTCTATTTTTTGAAATAGCTTTAGGAGAATAGGTATTATTTCTTCTTTGAATGTTTGGTAGAATTCCCCAGGAAAACCGTCTGGGCCTGGAGTTTTATTATTTGGAAGGTTGTTTATCACTGACTCAATTTCTTCATAGTTAATTGGCCTATTTAAGAAATCTATTTCTTCCTGTTTCAGTCTTGGTAGTTTATAGGTTTCCAGGAAGGCCTCCATCTCTTCCAGATTGTTTAGTTTTTTGGCATATAGCTGTTGATAAAAGTTTCTAATAATCCTTGCAATTTCAATGGTGCTGGTCGTGACCTCTCCCTTTTCAGTCATAATTTTAATAATCTCAGTCCTTTCTCTTTGTTTTTGGACAAGTTTTGCCAGTGGTCTATCAATTTTATGGATTCTCTCAAAGAACCAGCTTCTAGTCCTGTTGATCTGCTCTACTGTGGTTCTGGTCTCTAATTCATTGATTTCTGCTCTAATCTTGGTCAACTCCTTCCTTGTCAGTGGGTTAGGCCTGTCCCTCTGTTGCTGTTCCAGTTTCTTGAGGTGAGAATATAGAAACTGCATTTTAGATTTTTCTATTCTTTTGAGTGAGGCTTGGATGGCTATGTATTTCCCCCTTAGGACTGCCTTTGCAGTATCCCATAGGTTTTGGACCGTTGTGTATTCATTCTCGTTGGTCTCCATAAATTGTTTAATTTGTTTTTTGATTTCCTGGTTTATCGAGTCATTCTTGAGCAGGATGGTTCTTAGCCTCCAAGTGTTTGAGTTTCTTCCAGGTTTTTCCTTGTGGTTGAGTTCCAATTTCAGAGCGTTGTGGTCTGAGAATATGCAGGGGATAATTTCAATCTTTTGGTATTGGCTGAGACCTGTTTTGTGTCCCAGAGCATGATCTATTCTTGAGAATGTTCCATGGGCATTTGAATAGAATGAGTATTCTTTGGTTCTGGGGTGTAGTGTTCTATATATATCTATGAGGTCCAACTCGTCGAGTATGGCATTCAAAGCCTTTGATTCTTTGCTTAGTTTTTGCCAGGGTGTTCTGTCTATTTCTGATAGTGGGGTGTTGAGGTCCCCTACTATTACTGTGTTCTTATCTATATGTCTCTTTATTTTGGNAATGATCTGGCAGATTGGGTGTTATGGTCTCATGTTCTCGGATAACTTCCCTTGGAGTTTCTGTTTCACAGGCTGGCAGCGGGAAAGAGGCTGCTGTCCCAGGAGAGGCTCCTTGTTCATTCTCATTACTTTACCACCAAGAGAGTTCTTGCCGTGGGGCGAACACTTTCTTTTTCAGATTTCAGACTTGAACTCATTGGCAACTTCCTGTGTTAAGTGACTCTCTTCTCCGCGCACGGATATATTGTGAGTCAGTAAAGACAGCAGCCAAGAGGGGCTTGTCCCAGTGCCCTTGAAGCTAGCGTTCCGTTAAGGAAAGTAGAGGAACCTGATGGCTGTAGAAGCACCATTGTCTTTTGCTTCGTAAGGTCTTAGGGAGACTGTCAAGTATTCGAGCTTGAGTGCACAAAATTTAAAGGTAAGGGACCTTAGATTAAGCCAAAGGCTTTTCAGCTTTCCAGTTTTCCAGAAAGCATACTTAAAAATTCGTGGACTTATGTTGTGGTATTTTCGCTATGACATTGTAATTTTGTGTTAGGCTTGTACAAGCAGTAATCCAGTTGGCATGACTGTGATCTACTCGTGGTTGGTCAAGGCCTCAGGAGAGCAGATCAGGGCACACATAAGGAAGCTTAGAGAAGGAGAGACCACCAAGGTCTCGGGTATATTGGGACTGTTTCATTGAGAAGGAGATGCTTGAACCAAAGATTTATTTCTAGTTACCTTAAACCATTTTGAAAAACTAATACACACATATGGTAAAAATTCAAATACTATAAATGGTCTTCAGTAAAAGGGAAATTAATGTCTTCTCTTGGACCCCAGTACCCCAGTTTTTTCTCCTAGAGGTAGCTAGTTTCAGAGGTATTATAAATGTATAAAAACATAAATATTTAGGATTTCTTCTTCTCTTCTTAAAACCTAAGCATTACTATACTACATCTATTATTACTCATTTTTCCCCCCTTCTTGTTTGACTGCTGGTTACCTATCCACACATGTAGAGTTGCTCCGCCCTATTTAAAATTCAGAGAATATGCATTGTTCACAAGTATCATGAATTACCATCCACTTCCCTTTTGATGAACACTTAGGTTGTTTCTAGTCCTTAGCTGCTAAACACAGAACTGCTGTTAACACCCTCAAGCACATGTCTTTATGTGTCCATGTGGGAATGTTTATGTAAAACATGTTCACAAAGGTAAAATTTATAGGTCAAAGTGAATGTAGATTTTAGGTTTTGATACAATCAAGGAATATAGTAGAGTTATATTTCTTTCCCTAGGTCTACAGGATCCCTGTTTGCACTGGGTTTTGTAGTATGGGAAAATAATGAGGGATGTCAATGCAATTTTCAGAAGAGAATAATTTGGGAAAAGACTTAGATTTAGAAAGGAATATGGCCTGTCTGGGGACTACAAGGAGACCAGCCATATCAGTAACTCTGGCGTATTAGAGTCTTACCGTGTTTAAGTTCATAATGTATACTGTCTCCCTCAGTCTCCCAACAACTCCGGGATTCGGGTTCCATTATATTTCCATTTGACAGATGAGGGCAGTTTCAGAAAGGTGATTGGCTCAAGGTCACACAACCTGTAAAACTGCAGAAGCCGGGATTATCCAACTCCGAAGCTCAGAGCTCTAAGACAGTAGGTGATACGGCTTGCTGCGTGTGTGTGTGTGCTCTTGTGTTTCTGTGGTTGGCGGTATTTGAGAACGTATCAAACAGCTTCTAGCGAAACATCTGACAAATACTGAGACCTTATATAATGGAAGGGACCTTAGAGATCATTTCATTTAATGCTCCACCCTACCTAGGACCCTCTCCACTGCATCCCTGCCTGGTACTCCACTCTCCTGGGATCTGCTTGGTGGTTAGACAGATTCATGTTTGAGTCTGGCTTGTGGTTGACAGCATGACCAGTGGGGGGAAGTGGGAGGTGGCTGTAGTGGAGTGTGTAAAGGAGATTTGCGTAGGCTTTATTTTCAGGAGTTTGTTCACGTTCCAGTTTTTGGTCCACTAGTGAACCCCTGAGATGAGCAGATCTTTTGTTCAGTGTCATTTTCCCCAAGATACGAAGATTTGACTTTATTTAACCTGACCGGAGACTCTGTATCTCCTAATCAGTAAAACCTGGAGTTTGTTTCCTAGAGGGGCTAGAACGCTTTACTTGAAGAGTTATCTTTAAAATGTGGGGCCGGGGCATGGCCTGTGAATCCCAGGGAAAGGGATGTTTGTGGAGAAAGCAGAAAGTCTCAGCAGATGAGGTGCCAGTGAACTCTACAGTCCCAGGGAGCCTGGGGCCAACCTGGTGCAAAGGTGGCATTGAAGGTGGGCCTCATCTGGACCAGGACCGTTGAGGGCAGAATTGATCCTCGGGAGTTACAAGGAGATTCTTCCTCGGCTGGTGACTATGGTGGGACGTAGGCCTGTTGGGCCATCAATTTCTGATATCCCATCCTAGCAATGGAAATGCTGATGGGAATGAATAACAGACAAAGGATGTGGTTACTGTTGAGAGAACTTCAGGGCTCTGCGAGTGGATTGTAAGATACAGTTTGGAACACTCCATGGCTGGCAAAGCCTTTTAGCCACAGGGAAACTTTCCTTCTGTTCTAGGCTAGGAGAAGACAAGTCTGCTGTGGATTTTGGAGTGGTTTTGAAAAATATTTGATTTCTTCCAAGTAGCTGTTGCTCATAGTTTCACAAAATAGGTATCTGGACACTCTAGCAGAAGGATTGAGGTTGAAGTTGCTGGATTCAAATTTGAATCATGCTGCTGCTTGTCTTTTGTTTTTTTAACCCTCGGAAAACATACTTCAAAGCCTCAATTTTATTTATTTTTTCCTTTTGATGTGGGGATAATACTACCTTCACCATAGAGTTTTGATGACACTTAGTCTGATGGGATCTGATACATAACTGATGTTTATTGAGCACTTAATATTTTTATCAATTATATCTGGTCAACTCTAACTCTTCGATGAACAGCACATGGTATGTTTGCTGAAAGCTACTCGAGTACTTGACAATATTAATTGCTTTAGTGTACTTTGATTTTATAGGCAGCATGTAGGTAAAGTCAATAAAAATCATCTTAGACTGCTGTGAATTCTACAATAGTGGGATGGATGTTTTATTTTTATAAATTGCACGAGAGCCACCGATCTATAAATCGATTTGGTATCTCCTGGTACCCAGTCTCTTGCATTCATCTTTGTTCCTTGCTTGGACATGAAGCAAACTGCCCGGAGCTGGGTATGGAGGCCTCAATTCAGAATGTGCCTACCTGGAAGGTCCAGAAAGATGGATGACTTCAGTCATCTGAAACTGTTATTAAAAAACAGGTGCACTAACTTATCAAGAGAAGGAGAGGGAGGGAGGGAAAGGTTTCCCCTGGAGAGGAGGAGGACGCGGCTCAAATAGATGGAGTGGTTCGTACGTGCAAGCAAGGAGCTGAGCCCCAGGCTCCTCTGGCTGTCGGCAAGCCAGCGCAGATACTCAGCGACTCACTCAGGGCTGTTCAGCTTGTTGAAGGTCTGGGCCATTTGTACTTTTGACAGGGTTTTATGAGACATTTTAAATTGTTTTTTTTTTTTAAAGATTTTATTTATTTATTTGACAGAGATAGAGACAGCCAGCCAGAGAGGGAACACAAGCAGGGGGAGTGGGAGAGGAAGAAGCAGGCTCACAGCAGAAGAGCCTGATGTGGGGCTCGATCCCATAACGCCGGGATCACGCCCTGAGCCGAAGGCAGACGCTTAACCGCTGTGCCACCCAGGCGCCCCTTATGAGACATTTTAAAGCCATTCCCTGTCATTGCTCGAGGAAATAGTGTCATAAGATCCAATCTCCTTTGTGTTCCATTTTGTGAGGTGCTTCCTGCAAAAATAGCTTTTATGTGACCCAAAGCCCTTGGCTGTTGTTGGTTTCTCCTAACCAGCGCAGACTAGCCTCACTGAGCAGGAGGCCCGTGCATTTGAAGGGATTTCATGGTTCTTTTCGTCAAGAAGCAAGAATGGCTGAGCCTGACTGTCGTGGGTAACCAGGAAAATACTCCTGGGGCTGAGGCTCGCTTTCTTCTCCGTGGGCGGTGAAGAGTATGGGTTTCGGAGTAGGATTTTTAAAGATTCACATCTTCTTGTCTTGCCAGCTGTTACCTTGGGCAACTGAGGGAACCTCTGAATTATTCTTTACTACCTGTAAAATAGGGGTAACAATAACCTCTCTTAAGGATGTTATGAGGGCCTTTAAAATATTTTGCAGGCCTGTCACAGAGTTAGTGTTTAGTAAATGATATTTATTATAAGAGTCTGTCTCTTTCCTTTGGCTCACCTTTTTCCTTGCCTTAGCGCATAGTTTGGAGTGGCTGATACGTTTCCTTTGTTGTGTATAATTTCCCTCCTTGCCTTTTGCTTTCTCAAACTGCCTTGGTTGTTGATTGATTTGTTCAGTTGTTGGGGGTCTCTCTCCTCCCACGGTGGCGCCTGCCACATCTGGTGCGGATCTGTGTGCGAGATCCCGGGTGCACCTGCTCGTACAGGTGGGCTCAGTGAGTGCCCACGGCAGGCTCGTGGACTTCGTGTGGACTTACTGACTCACACTCACCCATTTCAGTCGCTTCCCTTCTCTGTCTTCGCCATGATCCCCACATAAAGAATGATTTTATTTTACAGTGAAGGTTCCGGCCAAGGGTGAGAGCAAAAAGGCGACACTTGCTTTGGACTGCTTCGGTGGTGGCTTGGGTTAGGAGAACTTCTGAGGAAGCAGGGATGAAAACCAGTAGGGCTTTTTGCCTCCTCGGAAATGGATGTGAATATATTCATTAGGATAAGTTTCAAGAGCCATAAAATTGCTTGAGCCAGCTTCGGTTAAAAAAAAAAAAAGGCACACTCATTATAAAGATTCAGGAATGTTTTTTGGAGTCTAAGGGCATGGATATCATCAGGAACCAAGGACCCTGGCACAGACATCTGCCTCTGTCTTGCACCTTCGCAGATCTGCTCCTGCCTCACTGAAGTGCAGTGTTTCTCAAATTGTATGTGCTGAGACACAGAAAAAAAAAATGAATTACACCAAAATGAAAAAAAGAAGCCCTCATGTTTATTATTAGATTCCATTGTCATAAAATTACTCTGTCAAAATGCTCTAAGGGTTCCATAGTGTTTATTTGCTCTCAATTTCTGTTCTCGCTTCCGGCCAGACTGTACCACGTAGCCGGGTAGGCAGGCTTGGCTGTCGCTCCCATGGCAGCTCGAGCGCCTCCCCTCAGCAAGCAAGCCCACACCCCACTGCAAGAAACCAGACCAAAGTGAACTGTCATCTCAGAGCCTCCAAGTGTGGGTCAGGCTTTTCTTAAAGGTCTTGCATGATACTCTCTCTGCTCTGTGTGGCTGGGGCCACTAGATGGGGCCACAGAGTGAAAACATGGCAGCCAGGGGAGTGTCCTTGTGGGTGGGAACCCAGTGGAGGGGTGAGGTGAGCACACACCTGAGAATGTGTCCTAAAGGACTGTTTCCAGCACTACTTTTGTCTTTTTCTCCTGAAGACATGTCATAAGGGGCTCTGAAAGGTGTGTTTAATGTGTGAGAATGGAGGAGAACAGTCATAAGCTCCTTCCCAATTCTTCTCGCCAGGGTCTTTGTAGGGAAGGCAGTGTTTCCATCATGTTTACACTTCCTGCCAGCCTACTCCTATTTCTATATCCCTGTATTTTTTTTAAGCATATAAATTCCTGGCACTGTTTAAATTTCTTTTGTGTGTGTGTGTGTGTGTGTGTGTGTGTGTGTGTGTGTGTGTGTGTAGATTAACTTTCTGTTTTGTGAAATGTCCATTTGGCATTTGGTCAGGCAAAGGTCTGTATCTTTCCAGCATGGGTGGTAATTGCAAAAGCCATTTGGCCTAGAGTAAGAGGAGTTATTGAGTAAGGGCAGATGTCTAGAGTATGTTGTAAATGAATTTGTCAGTGTCCTTCCTTAATTTACCTAAGAAAAGGGTGTAAGAGTATAAGTTTATATGGACATAGTCCCTGGTTACAATTAATGCTCCTCTTTTCTGTCTTTGTCCTTTTTGTGGAACTGGTCTACACAAAGACTTTGGTTTAAGAGTCTTAGGACCAGGGCACCCGGGGGGCTCATTCGGTTAAGCTTCTGCCTTTGGCTTAGGTCATCATCCCAGGGTCCTGGAATCGAACCCTGCAACGGGCTCCTTGCTCAGCGGGGAGTCTGCTTCTTCTCCCTCTGCCCATCCCTGCTTGTGTTCTCTCTTTCTCCCTCTCTCAAAAATAAGTAAGCAAAATCTTAAGAGACTTAGGACAACTTAAGTCCATTTATTTTTTGTTTTTTATTTAATTTGTTTGTTTACTGTTTTAGGACATAGGAAGTTTTATTACAATACCAATCAGAAGAGGAGTAATACTTCTCTTTTGCAGATAGGCATTTGTCTGCTCAATATTTTAGGTTTTAATTGAGATTCTCATTGTTCCCATCTCTTCTCATTTATTTTCACAGCAACCTTAGGTAGCAGCAAAATAATCATTTAGAAAACTATAATGGAATGGGTAACTTATGCTCTTAAAATATTAGCACACTGAATTGCAAATGTAATTCTTCCCAATAATTTTTTATTTTTATGAGAAAATAATATTGGGTGTGTAAACTGCTTTTTAAATATATCTTGTTCTACTGCACTTCTCTTTTTTCTGCAACACTTACTTTTTTAAGTGACATGCCACTATTACAGAATATGAAAGCTGAACCTGGGGCAAAATGAAAGTACCTTCAATTTAAATCAGATTTCTGACTTATTAAATTAAAAGTTGTGAGAAAGGAAGATTTTTTAAAATTTTATTTTCATTCCAGTGTAGTTAACATACGGTGTTATTTTAATTTCAGGTGTGCAGTATAGAAATGAACAATTCTGTAGGTCTCCCAGTGCTCATCACAGCAAGTGCCCTCCTTAATCCCCACCACCTGTTTCGCCCACTACCCACCCCATGACCTCCCCTCTGGTAACCCTCAGTTTGTTCTCGGTAGTGAAGAGTCTATTTCTTGGCTTGTCTCTCTCTCTCTTTTATATTTCCCCCCGCTTGCTCATTCGTGTGCATAAATTCCACGTGGGTGAAGTCATATGGTATTTGTCTTTCTCTAACTGAGGTATTTCACTTAGCATTGTACTGTCTAGCTCTAGCCATATTATTGTGAATGGAAAGATTTCATTCTTTTTAATGGCTGAATAATATCCGTTTGTGTATGTGTATATATATATACATATGTGTATATATACATATATGTATAAATGTGTTGTGTGTATATGTACACACATATACACACATACATATGCCACTTCTTCTTTACTCATTATGTCAGTGGACACTTGGGCTGCTTCCATAGTTTGGCTACTGTAAATAATGCTGCTATAAACATAGGGGTGCATGTATGCCTTTGAATTCATTTTTGTAGTTTTTGGGTAAATACCCAGAAGTGCCATCACTGGATCAAAGGGCAGCTCTATTTTTAATTCTTGGAGGAATCTCCATACTGGTTTCCACAGTGGCTGCCCCAGTTTGCATTCCCACCAACAGTGCAAGGGGGTTCCTTTTTCTCCACATCCTCACCAATGCTTGTTGTTGCTTGTGTTTTTGATTTAGCCTTTCTGTTAGGTAAGAGGTGACATCATTGTGGTTTTGATGTGTGTTTCCCTGGTGGTAATGATGTTGAGCGTCATTTCATGTGTTGGCCGTCTGGATGTCTTCTTTGGAGAAATGTCTGTTCATGTCTTCTGCCCAATTTTAAATTATTTATTTTTGTTTTTTGGGTGTTGAGTTTTATAAATTCTTTATATATTTTAGATACTAATCCTTTATTTGATAGGCCATTTGCAAATATCTGCTGCCTTTTAGTTTGTTGACTGTTTTCCTTTCTATGCAGAAGCTTTTCATTTTGATGTAGTCTCAATAGTTTATTTTCACTTTTATTTCCCTTGCCTCAGGAGACATATCTAGAAAAATGATGTTAGTTGTGAGTTTGTTATATATGGCCTTTATTATGTTGAAGTATGTTCCATGTACACACATTTTGTTGAGTTTGGATCATGAAAGGATGTTGAATTTTGTGAAATTAATTTTGTGCATCTATCGAGATCATCATATGGTTTTTATCCTTTGTTCCGTTAATGTGGTATATCATGTTGAGTGATTTGCAAATGTTGAAACATAATTGCATCCCTGGAATATATCCCACTTGATAATGGTGAAAGGTCCTTTTAATGCATTGGTAAATGTGGTTTGCTAATACGTTGTTGATGATATTTGCATCTATGTTCATCAGAGATATTGGCCTATAGTTTTCTTTTTTGGTAGTGTCTTTTGTTTTGGTATCAGGGCAATTGTGGCCTGGTAGAATATATTTGAAAGCTTTTCTTCTTTTCTTTTTTTCTTCTTCTTTTTTGTTTCTGTTTTGTTTGTTTTTTGGAAAAGAGGGAAATATGTATTTAGTCTTTAAATGCTCAGTAGACTTCACCTGTGAATGCCTTTGGTCCTCGACTTTTGTTTGGTGGGAGTTTTTAAATTACCAAGTCAGGGGCGCCTGGGTGGCACAGCGGTTGAGCGTCTGCCTTCGGCTCAGGGCGTGATCCCGGCGTTATGGGATCGAGCCCCACATCAGGCTTCTCCGCTAGGAGCCTGCTTCTTCCATTCTCACTCCTCCTGCTTGTGTTCCCTCTCTCGCTGGCTGTCTCTATCTCTGTCAAATAAATAAATAAAATCTTTAAAAAAAAATAAAATAAATTACCAAGTCAATTGTATTACTAATAATTGGTCTGTTCAAATTTTCTTTTCTTTTCTTTTCTTTTTTTTTGGATTTTCTCTTTCATTTCTTTGTTGACCACTGGTTAGTAGGTTTAGACTTCATTTGTTGGAGTTTTTTTCCAGTTATGGTTTTGTGATTGCTTTCTAATTTTATACTGTTGTGGTTGGAAGAGGTGCATAATGTGATTTAAATCTTCTTAAATTTGGGACTTATTTTGTGGTCTGATTTGTGTCCTATCCTTTAGAATGTTCTATGTACATTTGAAAAGAATGTGTATATTGTTGTTTTTGAGTGAAATGTTCTGTACATATCTCTTAAGTCCATCTGGTTTAATGTGTCACTTAGAGATACTGTTTCCTTACTGACTTTCTGCCTGAATGACCTCACCATTGATATAAGTGGAATGTTAAAGTCCCCTGCTATTACTGTATTAGTGTCAGTGTCTCCCTTTATGTCTTTTAGTATTTTCTTTTTTTAGGGGCTCCTCTGTTGGGTGTGTAGATACTTACAATTGTTAGGTCCTCTTGTTGGATTGATCCTTTTATCATTATGTAATGCCCTACTTTGTTGCTAGTAACAGTCTTTGTTTTAAAGGCTATTTTTTTTCTGATATAAGTATGCTACCCAGCTTTTTTTTTTTTTTCCACTTCCTTTTGCATAAAATAACTTTTCCATCCCAGCACTTTGTTGCTTGTATCTTTAGGTCTGAAGTCAGTCTTTTGGAGGCAGCATACGGATGGGACTTTTTTTTTTTTTTTAAGATCCATTTCACCACCCTATATCTTTTGATAGGAGCATTTAGATCACTTACATTTAAAGTAATTATTAATAGCTATTTCCTTATCATGATAATTGTTAATTGTTTTCTGGTTGTTTTGTAATTCTTCTCTGTTACTTTCTTTCTTTTTCTTTTTTTTATTTTTTTTATTTTTTTTTGATTATATTATGTTAATCACCATACAGTACATCCCCGGATTCCGATGTAAAGTTTGATGCTTCATTAGTTGCGTATAACACCCAGTGCACCATGCAATACGTGCCCTCCTTACTACCCATCACCAGTCTATCCCATTCCCCCACCCCCTCCCCTCTGAAGTCTTCAGTTTGTTTCTCATAGTCCATAGTCTCTCATGTTTCATTCCCCCTTCTGATTACCCCCCTTTTCTTTATCCCTTTCTTCCCCTACCGATCCTCCTAGTTCTTATGTTCCATAGATGAGAGAAATCATATGATAATTGTCTTTCTCTGCTTGACTTATTTCACTTAGCATTATCTCCTCCAGTGCCGTCCATGTTGCAGCAAATGTTGAGAATTCGTTCTTTCTGATAGCTGAGTAATATTCCATTGTATATATGGACCACAGCTTCTTAATCCAGTCATCTGTTGAAGGGCATCTCGGCTCCTTCCATGATTTGGCTATTGTGGACAATGCAGCTATGAACATTGGGGTGCATATGGCCCTTCTCTTTACTACGTCTGTATCTTTGGGGTAAACACCCAGTAGTGCAATGGCTGGGTCATAGGGTAGTTCAATTTTTAACTTTTTAAGGGACCTCCACACTGTTTTCCAGAGTGGCTGTACCAACTTGCATTCCCACCAACAATGTAGGAGGGATCCCCTTTCTCCACATCCTCTCCAACAATTGTTGTTTCTTGCCTTGTCTATCTTTGCCATTCTAACTGGCGTAAGGTGGTATCTCAGTGTGGTTTTGATTTGAATTTCCCTGATGGCTAATGATTTTGAACATTTTTTCATGTGTCTGTTAGCCATTTGTATGTCTTCATTGGAAAAGTGTCTGTTCATATCTTCTGCCCATTTTATGATTTGTTTATTTGTTTCTCGTGTATTGAGTTTGAGAAGTTCTTTGTAGATCTTGGATACCAGTCCTTTATCTGTGGTGTCCTTTGCAAATATATTCTCCCATTCCGTGGGCTGTCTCTTAGTTTTTTTGACTGTTTCCTTGGCTGTGCAGAAGCTCTTTATCCTGATAAAGTCCCATAAGTTCATTTTATCTTTTATTTCTCTTGCCTTTGGAGATGTGTCGTGAAAAAGGTTGCTCTGGCCGATGTCATAGAAGTTGTTGCCTATGTTCTCCTCTAGAATTTTGATGGATTCCTGTCTCACATTGAGGTCTTTCATCCATTTGGAGTTTATTTTTGTGTATGGTGTGAGAGAGTGGTCAAGTTTCATTCTTTTGCATGTAGCTGTCCAATTTTCCCAGCACCATTTATTGAAGAGACTGTCTTTTTTCCACCGGATGTTTTTTCCTGCTTTATCAAAGATTAGTTGCCCAAAGAGCCGAGGGTCCATTTCTGGGTTCTCTATTCTGTTCCATTGGTCGATGTGTCTGTTTTTGTGCCAGTACCATGCTGTCTTTGTGATCACAGCTTTGTAGTACAGCTCGAAATCCGGCATTGTGATGCCCCCAGCTTTGTTTTTCCTTTTCAACAGTTCCTTGGAGATTCGGGGCCTTTTCTGGTTCCATACAAATTTAAGGACTATTTGTTCCAGTTCTTTGAAAAATGTCCTCGGTATTTTGATCGGGATAGCATTGAAAGTGTAGATTGCTCTGGGTAGTATGGACATTTTAACTATGTTAATTCTTCCAATCCATGAGCATGGAATATTTTTCCATCTTTTTATGTCTTCCTCAATATCTTTCAAAAGTGATCTATAGTTTCTAGCATATAGGTCCTTTACGTCTCTGGTTAAGTTAATTCCAAGGTAACGCATGGTTTTTGGTGTTATTGTAAATGGGATGGATTCCCTAATTTCTCTTTCTTCAGTCTCGTTATTCGTGTATAGAAATGCAACTGATTTCTGGGCATTGATTTTGTATCCTGCCACCTTACTGAATTGTTCTATAACTTCTAATAGTTTGGGAGTGGATTCCTTTGGGTTTTCCATATAGAGTATCATGTCATCTGCAAAGAGAGACAGTTTGACTTCTTCTTTGCCGATTTGGATACCTTTGATCCCTTTTTGTCTTCTGATTGCTGTTGCAAGGACTTCTAGTACTATGTTGAATAATAGTGGCGAGAGTGGGCATCCTTGTCGTGTTCCTGATCTTAAGGGAAAGGCTTCCAGCTTTTCCCCATTGAGAATAATGCTTGCAGTAGGCTTTTCATAGATGGCTTTTATGAGATTGAGAAATGTACCCTCTATTCCTACACTCTGAAGGGTTTTAATCAGGAAAGGATGCTGTATTTTGTCAAATGCTTTTTCTGCATCAATTGAGAGGATCATATGGTTCTTGAGTCTTTTCTTGTTGATATGATGTATCACATTGATTGATTTGCGAGTGTTGAACCATGCTTGCATCCCAGGTATGAATCCCACTTGGTCATGATGGATAATCCTTTTAATGTACTGTTGGATTCT
Source organism: Ailuropoda melanoleuca (assembly GCF_002007445.2). NCBI lineage: Eukaryota > Metazoa > Chordata > Mammalia > Carnivora > Ursidae > Ailuropoda > Ailuropoda melanoleuca. The sequence goes on from NC_048220.1 coordinate 33,800,080, forward strand.
ATTAGCAAGGATCTTGTTGAGGATTTTGGCATCCATATTCATTAGAGAAATCGGTCTGTAATTCTCCTTTTTGAGGGGGTCTTTGCCTGGTTTGGGGATCAAGGTAATATTAGCCTCATAGAATGAGTTTGGTAGCTTTCCTTCTGTTTCTATTTTTTGAAATAGCTTTAGGAGAATAGGTATTATTTCTTCTTTGAATGTTTGGTAGAATTCCCCAGGAAAACCGTCTGGGCCTGGAGTTTTATTATTTGGAAGGTTGTTTATCACTGACTCAATTTCTTCATAGTTAATTGGCCTATTTAAGAAATCTATTTCTTCCTGTTTCAGTCTTGGTAGTTTATAGGTTTCCAGGAAGGCCTCCATCTCTTCCAGATTGTTTAGTTTTTTGGCATATAGCTGTTGATAAAAGTTTCTAATAATCCTTGCAATTTCAATGGTGCTGGTCGTGACCTCTCCCTTTTCAGTCATAATTTTAATAATCTCAGTCCTTTCTCTTTGTTTTTGGACAAGTTTTGCCAGTGGTCTATCAATTTTATGGATTCTCTCAAAGAACCAGCTTCTAGTCCTGTTGATCTGCTCTACTGTGGTTCTGGTCTCTAATTCATTGATTTCTGCTCTAATCTTGGTCAACTCCTTCCTTGTCAGTGGGTTAGGCCTGTCCCTCTGTTGCTGTTCCAGTTTCTTGAGGTGAGAATATAGAAACTGCATTTTAGATTTTTCTATTCTTTTGAGTGAGGCTTGGATGGCTATGTATTTCCCCCTTAGGACTGCCTTTGCAGTATCCCATAGGTTTTGGACCGTTGTGTATTCATTCTCGTTGGTCTCCATAAATTGTTTAATTTGTTTTTTGATTTCCTGGTTTATCGAGTCATTCTTGAGCAGGATGGTTCTTAGCCTCCAAGTGTTTGAGTTTCTTCCAGGTTTTTCCTTGTGGTTGAGTTCCAATTTCAGAGCGTTGTGGTCTGAGAATATGCAGGGGATAATTTCAATCTTTTGGTATTGGCTGAGACCTGTTTTGTGTCCCAGAGCATGATCTATTCTTGAGAATGTTCCATGGGCATTTGAATAGAATGAGTATTCTTTGGTTCTGGGGTGTAGTGTTCTATATATATCTATGAGGTCCAACTCGTCGAGTATGGCATTCAAAGCCTTTGATTCTTTGCTTAGTTTTTGCCAGGGTGTTCTGTCTATTTCTGATAGTGGGGTGTTGAGGTCCCCTACTATTACTGTGTTCTTATCTATATGTCTCTTTATTTTGGTTAAGAGTTGGCTTGTGTATCTTGCTGCTCCCCTGTTGGGGGCATATATATTAATAATTGTCATATCCACTTGTTGAATACTTCCTTTAAGAATAATATAGTGCCCTTCTGTATCTCTCTCTATGGCCTCTAGTTTAAAATCCAGTCTATCTGATATGAGAATTGCTACTCCAGCTTTCTTTTGAGGTCCATTTGCGTGGAAGATGGTACTCCATCCCCTTACTCTAAGTCTGAATGCATCTTTGGGTTCAAAATGAGTCTCTTGTAGACAGCAAATGGATGGGTCATGTCTTTTTATCCAATCTGCAACCCTGTGGCGTTTTATGGGAGAGTTTAAGCCATTTAGATTGATAGAGATTATTGACAGATATGATTTTAATGATGCCATTTCTCTTTAAAGTCTTTGTATCGGTTGTGACTTGCTGCTCTGTATCACTCTTGGGGCCTTTTTACCTTTATAGAGCCCCCCTTAATATCTCCTGTAGGGCTGGTTTCGTGGTTACGAAATTGGTTAATGATTGGCGATTTTGGAACGTCTTTATTTCTCCATCAATTCTGAATGACAGCTTTGCTGGATAAAGGATCCTTGGCTGCATGTTTTTCTCTGAAAGAGCTTTAAAAATGCCCCCCCAAGCCTTTCTCTCATTCCAGGTCTCTGTAGACAGGTCTGACGTAATCCTGATACCTTTGCCTTGGTACGTGAGAAATTTCTTTGCCCTGGCCGCTTTCAATACTGTATCCTTGGATCTAATATTTGCGAATTGCACTATGACATGCCGTGGCGTAGGTTTGTCCTGGTTGAGCTTGGATGGGGTCCTCTCTGCCTCTTGGACACGAATGCTTGTTTCCCTTGCTAGATTAGGGAAGTTTTCAGCTACAATTTGTTCAAATATCTCTTCTAGACCTCTGTTTTTCTCCACCCCTTCAGGGATGCCGATGATTCTGACATTGGATCGTTTCATAGAGTCAGTAATCTCCCGTAATCTACATTCGTGGGCGTGGATTTTTTTAAGACCAGCTTCTATTTTCGTTTTTTCTTCTACTAACCCATCCTCCAATTCGCTAACGCGTTCCTCTGCCTCGGTGACCCTGGCCGTCAGAGCCTCTAGTTTTGACTGCATTTGGCTCATAGAATTTTTAATTTCTGTCAGATTCGCTCTCATTTCTGCCCTTAGGGATTCTATATTCTCAGCAACGCTTTCTCTGATGCTTTTTTCAAGTTTACTCATCATCTTGACCATTGTTGCTCTGAATTCCATTTCTGATAATTGGGATACATCCATATGTATTAATTCTGTGGCCGAGGCCAATTCTGTGGCAGAGGCCACAGACTCATTATCTTTTCTTTGCTGGGGGGGACTTCTCCTTCTCGTCATTCTGATGAAGAGAGATTGCAGGGTTGTCCAGAGCCCAAGTGTTGACTGGGACCCAGGCCGTGCGCCCTTGTTTTATAGAGATCTTAGGGATGTGGGCTTCTTCCTTAAAGAGTTTATTTATTTATTTGAGAGAGAGAGAGACAGTCAGCAAGAAAGGGAACCCAAGCAGAGGAGTGGGAGAGGAAGAAGCAGGTTCCCGGTGGAGAAGCCCGATGAAGGACTCCTTACGGAGCGTTGTGATCACACCCTAATCCGAAGACAGGTGCTTGGTGACTGCGCCACTCAGGCGCTCCGGGTTGTGGGCTTCTTGATTTTTCAGCCTGCCTTCTGGGGGAGGGGCCTGCCTGCAGGTACTCAGAAAACCCTGTTTGGGTAGAGTCTCTGTGTCCCTTGCGAGGGGGGATGGGGATGGGCACCCTGTGAGCCGGTATTTCCGGGCTTTTGTTCTCTGGCGGCTTTCCCTGGCGGTTTGCTATGCCTCTTCTGAGAGAGCAGCAGCGGCTGAAATTCAGCCTCTGTCTCAGAACAGAGGGATCGCGGATCGTTCTCCACTGATGTTCTGGCCACTTTAACTCTGTTTCTGTTGGTGCTGCTCAACCCTGCAGCATCCCGGGCTGTGCGCCCCACACCCGGCGTCCCAGCCCTCACTTCCAGGGCCGGCACGTCTCTGTCCTTTGTGTTTCCAACCCCGCCCGCCGCCAGCCGCCCCGCGCGGGCTCCCGGAGCTCCCCGTCTCAGTCTGGTGTCTCACGGGTGCTGACCGCGAGTCCGCCTGCTCCCCCGTGCAGGTGGCCCTCCAGCCGCCAGCCGCCCCGCGGACGCTCCCGGAGCTCCCGGTCTCAGCCTCGATCCAGTGAGCACACCGGAGCTCCGGAGCTCCGTGAGATGCTTGGTGGTGCACGCTCCCGGCTCACGGACTCAGTCTGCCGTTTCCAGAGTGCGGGTCCGCGGTCCGCCCGCTCCCCGGTGCAGGTGGCCCGCCAGCCGCCCTGCGCGCGCGCTCCTGGAGCTCGCGTTCTAAGTCTGTTGTCTCGCGGGTGCCGTCCGCGAGTCCGCCTGCTCCCCCGTGCAGGTGGCCCGCCAACCGCCAGCCGTCCCGCGTGCGCTCCCGGAGCTCCCTTCTCAGCCTGCTGTCTCAAGCGTGCGGGTCCGCGGTCTGTCCACTCCCCCTTGCAGGTGGCTACCGCTTCCCGGCGCCCTGACACGGTGGCTCCCTCCCCCTTCTGTTTAGCTTCCGATATCTGTGCGCGGTTTCACGGCTCCCCGCTTCGTACCTCGATACTCAGCGCTGGAGATGTTCATTTGTAGAGATCCAGATGTATCTTCCTGCGTCTCAGGCTGATTCCGTGGATGTTCCTGCTGGTCTGGTACCTATCCAGCTCAACTCAGGGGACCGGCTGAAAAAGGGGTCCCCTACTCCTCCGCCATCTTAACCTCCCTACCTCTCTGTTACTTTCTACTTGCTCTCTTGCCTAGCATTTGACTTTTTTTTTTATAGGGTTATGCTTGATTTTCTTTCTCTTTATTTTTTATGTATCTATTATAGGCTTTGGGTTTGTAGTTACCACGAGGTTCCTATATAACATTCTAAGTGCATACCAGTCTATATTAAGTTTCCACTTAAAGAAGACCCTTTAACATTTCTTATAAAGCTGGTTTAGTGGTGATAAACTTTTCAAACGTTTGCTTATCTGGGAAACTCTTTATTTCTCCTTCAGTTTTAAATGATAACCTTGCTGGATAGAGTATTCTTGGTTGTCAGTTTTTTCCTTTCAGCATTTTAAGTAGAATCAACCCCTTCCTTCTAGTCTGTGAAGTTTCTCTTGAAAAATAAGGTGATAGACTTTTGGGTTTTTTTTTTTTTTTTTGCATAGAACTATTTGCATCTTTCTCACTGTTTTTATAATTCTTTATCTTTAATCTTTGATATTTAGTTCTGCATTGTGTTGTGGGCCTTCTTGTGTTCATTTTGTTTGGAACTCTCTGTGCTTCCTGAACCTGGATGTCTGTTTTTTTCCTCAGGTTAGGGAAGTTTTCCATTATTATTATTATTTCAGATTTTATTTATTTATTTGACAGAGAGAGAGACAGCCATTGAGAGAGGGAACAGAAGCAGGGGGAGTGGGAGAGGAAGAAGCAGGCTCATAGCAGAGGAGCCTGATGTGGGGCTCGATCCCATAACGCTGGGATCACGCACTGAGCCGAAGGCAGACACTTAACTGCTGTGCCACCCCGGTGCCCCTAAAATTCTTTTTATGTTTGTTTTTTGGTTTTTTTTGCTACTTAGCTTGGGGGCTTTCCATTACCCTGTCTTCCAGTTTGCTGATAGTTTCTTCTGGAGCCTCTAATCTACTGCTAATTCTCTGTAGTATATTTTTCATTTCATTTACTGTGTTTTTCAACTTTTATGGATTCTTTTTTACTTTTCTATCCCTTTGTTGAACTTCTCACTTAGTTTATCCATCCTTTTTTCTGGTTTGGGTGAGCATCTTAAAACTCTTTATCAGGCATATTGCTTATCTTTGTTTCATTTAATGATTTTTCTGAGGTCTTGTTCTTTCGTTTGGAGCATATTCCTGTCTCCTCATTTTGCTTGACTTTCAGTGTTTCTTTCTACGTATTAGGCAGAACAGCTACCTCTCCTAACCTTGAAGGGGTGGTCTCCTGTATAGTCATCCCCTGTGTGGACCGTGTGTGCCTGGTGACTTTGGCTGGCGGGCTAGAGCTATAGCTGGGGTGTGGGCTGGGCATCCCAGGGCAGGCTGTGCTGGGGCTGCTTCAGTGAGACAGCTGGAGCTGAAGTGGGAATGGGCTAGGGCAGTGGCAGGACTCTCCTGGAAATGGGTGGCCTGGCTAGACAGCTGATTTTGAAGTGGTTGCAATCTGGGCTATTCCTGGGTGCTCGGTGCACGGTGTTTCCTCGTGTGGTGGCTGGACCTGAGACTGGTGCAGGCCAAGGCGTCTTGGGCTACGCCACACAGGGGGCACCCTGTCTGGGCAGCGGAGGTGGAGGTGGCATGCTGGCTGGAGGGGACACGGGGTGCTCCATACAGGGAGCACCCTTGTGAGGCTGATGGAGCCAAAGTGATATGGCACTGGAGTGTTGGGTTCTTTGTACCTGTATAAGCCAGGCGGGACTACTGGAGCTGTAATGAGCACTGAGCAGGGGTGTCCCTGTGAGTACTGCCCTGAGACCACCTTGGTGGGAAGGCTGGTGTGGGCTAGGGGCCAGAGGCCAGGGCTCACTGAAGTGGCAGTTTGGCTAGGGTGCCCAGACCTTGCTCTTATCTGCACTGTCAAGGTAGAGGGGGAACGTTAACTGTACTGCTTGCCAGCCCTCAGACCCAGAGAGAGTTTCAGCAGCTCCTCTATTATTTGGTCCGGCTCTAGGATTAGTTCCTTTATATTCTAGCTAGTCTTTTAAACTGCAATTTTTTTCTGTTCCCTAGGGCATCCAGGGCCGTTGTGGGCTGGGGCCTGGGGCTTGCTGGCCATGGCACCTGGAGTGTGCTCTGTTTGGTGCTACAAAGGTGAATAGGGAACCTAAACGATGATGCTTGCCAGCTCCTCTGACCTGGAGAGTTCCAGCAGCTCCTTGATCATGGGGTGGGGGGAATCTACAGTCTTTTTTCTGTGCACCAGGCCAGACAAATCTGCTCAAGGTCCCTCAGGACTGTCCCTCCCACTGCAGTTCGCTGCATCAGGAGGAGGGATCCCCTTCGTACTGTCCCTCTGTCTCCCCCCTGCCTTTCGCTGTGTGGTCCGTTTTTGCAGTGCAGTAGCTGTTCAGCCAGCTCTCAGTGCTTCAGGGAGAATGGCTCTATAAATAGGTGTAGATTTGATGTATTTGTGGAGGCAGTAAGTTCAGGGTCTTCCTACATCACCATCTTGGACCAGAAGCTCCTAGGTTCAGTTTTTAAACTGCAGAAAGTTACTGTGATATGGTAATTCCATGGATGAGAAGTGAAGTATTACAGATGAATAAGTAAGAGTGTAGGGTTTGAAGCAAAGATGTTGGGTTTGAATCCTGTCTCTCTACCTGTCTCCAGTTCCAAATGGAGACCTAAGCAATTTACTGGGGGAGCCTTGAAGGAGAGAAATGATGAATTCGGTATGAGAAGACTTAAAAAAGGCTTCTGTTATAGCATTTGAATTGGACTTGGAGGATATTCCCACTGATGCTGCTGGTTACTGTTCTAAAAGTCATTTCTTGCTTCTTCCTTGCTAAGAGAATCCTGCTGTTTTTGGAGAATCTATCCTTCCCTCGCGTTACTCACAAATTTATTCTGGTTGAATTAAACCATAGGCTAGCTAATAGTCAAATCCACTATGACACTTGTTTTTGTAAATAAAGCTTACTGGGATGAGTTGCCATGGGTTTATGTTTTGTCTGTGGCTACTTTGCACTACAGAGGCAGACCGAGTGGCTGTGATGGAGTCCACAAAACCTAAAATATTTGTTATCTGGCCCTTTACAGAAAAAAATTTGTTGAGCTCTGATGTAAGTCATCATGGCATTTCCAATCCTCGATCCATTGTCTGATTTGGAAATGAGAATGCGACACAGTTTCGACCAGGGAGAATGGGCTAAGGAATCTGCTGGGTTTCGTTAGTGACCGAAAGAGGCCCTCAAGAAGGATCCCTGCTTCTACCACTAGATGTGGTTTGACTGGATGTGATCTGTCATGCTAGGGTAACTTTGTGAGCTCAAGAGAGTTAGCCTAAGAGCAGGACGGTGCACTGAGCACGCCAGACTGATGTACTGGAAAGAGCTTTTGTCCTTGGTGGTGTCACATAGCTGCCAAAGTAACCGTTCTTGGAATCATTTTCTCTCCAGATTCTTTTGCTATGTGGTGTAATAATAAGTTTTCAGTATTGCTTAAGCCATTCGAGTCAGGGTTTTCTTATTTGCAGCCAGGAGCAACAGGAAAATAACTGCAGACATGGTGTAAAGAACAAATTTTGAATGGCGTAAAGCAGAGGCTACTGAAAAGAGGTTTCTGTCTGCTTGACTGAGGACTGCTGGTCTAGAGCGGGGGCTCTGCTGTTAACCAGAGTGCGGTCCCTAACACGACAGCACCAGCGTCACTGGTTAGAGAACTAGGAAACTAGTTAGAGATGGAGATTCTGGGGCCCCACCCCTGACCTACTGAAAAAGAACCTCTGTTGGGGTGGGCCCGGCAATCTGGGTTGTAATGAGCCCTCCGGATTCTGATGCATGCTCACCTTGGAGGACCGCTGCCCTAGACAGTTCACATACAGCTCTGAAATTACTCAGGAATTTTTTCCCTCACAAACAAATGGTACCATTTATTTGAGAAGAAGGAATGCATCAGAATAATTTTTTGGGGCGGTAGTAATGGTATTCACACCACGTGAGTTAAGAATTTGTGAAATATGGAATATTGCTAGCAATAAGCAAGCTAATTAAATTTTAAAGAAGAAAAGAAAGTGTCCAGGTTCTTGGCTCATTTGCATTCTGAATACAAAAGGCCTCTTTCTATGAATGTAAAACAAATCAAATTAATTATGCCATTGTTGTTTTCCACTGTAGATTAAGGACATTACATTCATCAGTGACACTGTACATTTTGAAGTCTATTAATTATCACTTTGTGGGGTAGAGGAGAAACTTGTTCTTTACCAGCCTTTGCTGACCTCATTCTTGCAAACAGTACTATTTGAACCTTCTAAGAGAAAAGGTACTTGGTAAAGAAATCAGAATGTAGGAAAATTTCAAAATTTTCTGCAAGCAGTTTAAAGTATATGGACTTAAAATGTAGTAAAAAGTCATAAATGAGAACTTGGGAATGGGGACCATGCATTTAAACATTTACAGCTCTTTGACAAATTTCTGTATCACAAACATATGCTGAGAGAAGATTTACAAAGCTTGTTGGTCTGACTTCAGATCTGCCCAAAAATTCATGACCTGAGGCAGGAATAAAGAGGTGTCCTTTCACATGCTGACTTTGATTGATTGATTGAGACTGCTTAGGTCCTGTTTTGGGAAGAAAACATGTCTGTCTTGATCAGCCCAGGCTTCCATAACAAGATACCATATTGGTTGATTTAAACAACAGGCATTTATTTTTCACCCTGATGGAGACTGGAAGTCCCAGATCGGTGTGTCAGCAAGGTCAGTTCTGCAGGGGCTCTCTCGTAGGTTTGCAGATGGCCACCTTGTCACTGTGTCTTCACGTGGCCTTTTCTTAATGTGTGCAGGTAGAGAGAAGAGAGGAAACCAGCTCTTTGATGTCTCTTCTTATAAAGGCACTAATCTTATCATGAGGGGCCGCACTCATGATCTCAGCTAACCTTAATTACCCTTCAAAGGCTCCACTTGCCAAATACCATCAGACTCGGGGCGTTAGGGCTTCAGTATTGGAATTCGGGGTCAGGGGACACAATTCAGTCCATAGCCATGTCTAAGGTTCTGTTTGGCTTAGTGAGAAGGAAAGCTGTGTTGGATTGGTAATGTCTAAAGTGGGCACAGAAATGACTGAGTTTACATCATGGGTGTTCGGTAATTATTACCTTTACCCTGATTGCACTTTTAGTCAGGTGGAGTAACTTCAGTAATAACAGAAATTCAGCTCAAACTGTCTTAAGCAAGAAAGAGAATTTATTATCTCATGTGACTGAGTAGGCTAGGCTAAGGGCTTTGGGCCCATTTTGATCTTATGCTGAAATGACACAGGCTGGGTTTCTTTCTCAGCACTGTTGACGATACGATGATAATGGTGACAGCAGCTAACACATACAGCCCTTCAGTGTCCCAGGCACTGTTTTTTTTTTTTTTAATTTTTTAAATTTTAATGTTTTTTTAATTCNACGATGATAATGGTGACAGCAGCTAACACATACAGCCCTTCAGTGTCCCAGGCACTGTTTTTTTTTTTTTTTAATTTTTTAAATTTTAATGTTTTTTTAATTCTAGTATGTTAGTCACCATACAGTACATCCCTGGTTTCTGATGTAAAGTTCGTTGATTCATTAGTTGCGTATAACACCCAGTGCACCATGCAATACGTGCCCTCTTTACTACCCATCACCAGCCTATCCCATTCCCCCACCCCCCTCCCCTCTGAAGCCCTCAGTTTGTTTCTCAGAGTCCATAGTCTCTCATGTTTCATTCCCCCTTCTGATTACCCCCCTTTCTTTATCCCTTTCTTCCCCTACCGGTCATCCTAGTTCTTATGTTCCGTAGATGAGAGAAATCATATGATAATTGTCTTTCTCTGCTTGACTTATTTCACTTAGCATTATCTCCTCCAGTGCCGTCCATGTTGCAGCAAATGTTGAGGAACTCGTTCTTTCTGATAGCTGAGTAATATTCCATTGTATATATGGACCACAGCTTCTTAATCCAGTCATCTGTTGAACCAGGCACTGTTTTAAGCACTTCAAATTTACTACATTTAATCCTCCTCATAATGAGCGTGGGAGGTAGGCGATAGCATTATTTCCATTTACAGATGAAGAGAGAGGGGCATGGAGATATTAAGTTGTTCAGGACTCTGCAAATAATAGAGTCAAGATTTGAATCTGTGTGATGTTTCTAGAGCCCTTGCTCTAAACCAGGGTCTGGCAAACCATGGCCCATGGGGCAAATCCTACATCCATCCATTTTTGTAAATGAAGTTTTTTGGGAACACAGACACACTCATTTATTATCAATAGATGTTTTCACACTGCAGTGACAGAGTTGAGTAGTTACAAGAGACTGTACAGCCTGCAAAGGCTAAAATATTTAATACGGGAACAGTTGGCTGACTTGTGCTCTGAACTACTCTGATATATTGTTCTTCCATTCTCAGGCTTCAAATGCTGGCAAGATGGCTGCATCTGCTCCTGTCCCTTATCCTTTTTCGTTCCTATTCATCAAGGAAAAGCATGTCCAGTTCCCTGATTGGTCATTGTCCTAAGTTGTAGTTCATTCATATTTGTTGATAATAGGTTCCGCTCACAAAAATGGACTATCGTTCTGTTCTGTTGTTGGTCATTTGTGTTTTCTAAGTTTAGCATTTACACACTGTGTTGCTGTGACCTTGTCACTTTGTGTACGTGTGCATGCATTTGTTGGGTATATACTTAGAAGGGGAGTATGTTTCTGGGTCAGAGGGTATGAATACCTCCAGTGGTAGCAGAGAGCGCCTCACTGTTGTTTTTTTCACAGTAATGGATTTACAATCTCACCAGCAGTATATGAGAGTTCTGGTTGTGCTGTATCTTTGTGTCTTGTTAGTGTCAGTTCTAAGATCATTCATTGTTTGGCTGTTTAGTATAACTTACATTTCCCTGATGACTAAGTAGAGCTCATTTTTTATGCTTATTAATTTTCTGGATATTGCCTTTGGTGAATCAACTCCAAGTCATTTACCCACTTTTCTACTGGATTTCTGGGTTTTGTTTGTTTGTTTTCTTTTTAAATTAGATTTATTTTTTCTGGTGTTCTCTGTATGTATTTTAAAGCTTATTGTTTTAGTTGATATATAATATTATATTAGTTTCAGGTGCACAGCAGTGATTCAGCACTTCTGTACATTATCAGTGATCACCACCAGTAGTCACCCTCTGTCACCATACAATGTTATTAGAATATTATTGATATCTCACTATTACATTACCCATGCTGTACTTTTCATCTTCATGACTTACTCATTTTATAACTAGAAGTTTGTACCTCTTAATCCCGTTCATTCTATGCCCCAGCCATCTCCTCTCTGTAACCACCAGCTTGTTTACTATATTTAAGAGGCCATTTGGTTTTTTCTTTTTTCTGTTTATTCATTTATTTTGTTTTTTAGATTTCACCTATAAGTGAAGTCATATGGTACTTGTCTTTACTGTCTGATTTATTTTACTTAGCACAGTACTCTCTAGGTCCATCCATGTTGTCCCAGATGTCAGTGTTTTAGATTTTATCCAGTCTAATAGGCATGTAGGTGTTTTATACAGTTGTTGCTAGCATTTTAATTTGTATTATCTAATGACCTATGCTTATTAGCCATCTGTTTATCTTTTTGATGAAGTGTATGTTAAGATATTTTCTACCCCCCCCTTTTTTTTTTAAAGATTTTTATTTATTTATTTGTCAGAGAGAGAGAGAGCGCGCACACAAGCAGGGGGAACAGCAGGCAGAGGGAGAAGCAGACTCCCCGCTGAGCAAGGAGCCAGCTGCGGGACTCGATCCCAGGGTCCTGGGATCGTGACCTGGGCCAAAGGCAGCTGGCCAACAAACTGAGCCACCCAGGCGTCCCAATTTTTACCTTTTTAAAAACTAGTTTTATATTGAAGTATAGTTGACACACACTGTTATTTTCAGGTGTACAGTATAGTGGTTCGACATCTTTCATGTTATGCTGTGCTCACAAGTGTAGCTCCATCTGTCACCATACAACTCTACTATGCTATGATTAATTATCTTCCCTACGCTGTACCTTTCGTCCCGGTGACTTACTCATTCCACAACCGGAAGCCTGCACCTGCCACTCCCCTTTGACTTCTTGACAGTCCCTCTTTGTGCCTCCCCTCTGTCAACCATTGCTTTGTTTTCTGTTCTTCTGGGTCTGTTTCTACTTTCCTGTTTTTTATTATTTGCTCATTTGTTTTGCTTTTTAGATTCCACATATAAGTGGAATTACATGATGTTTGTCTTTCTGTGACTTATTTTACTTAGCACGATACCTCCTGGTCCATCCATGTTGTTACAAATGGCAAGATCTCATTCTTTTTATGGCCAAATAATATTCCATGTATTATACACCATCTCTTCTTTATCTGTTCATTTATTAATAAACACTTGGGTTGCTTCCATATCTTATTTAAAATAATGCTGCAATGATGGGGCGCCTGGGTGGCTCAGTCGTTAAGTGTCTGCCTTCGGCTCAGGGTGTGATCCCAGGGTCCTGGGATTGAACCCCGCATTGGGTTCCCTGCTCTGCTGGGAGCCTACTTCTTCCTCTCCCACTCCCCCTGCTTGTGTTCCCTCTCTTGCTGGCTGTCTCTATCTCTGTCAAATAAATAAATAAAATCTTTAAAAAAATAAAAAATAAAATAATGCAGGCAATGAAAATAAGAGCGCATCTATCTTTTTAAATTAGTGTTCTAATTTCTTTGGATAAATACCCAGTAGTGGCATTACTGGATCATTTGGTATTTCTATTTTTAATTTTTTTGAGGAATCACCAGACTGTTTTTCACAGTGGCTACAGCAATTTATGCTCTTACCAACAGTGCATTATGTTTCCTCTTTCTCTGCATCGTCTCCGCCTTTTACCATTTCTTGTCTTTTTGATTCCAGCCATTCTGAGAGGTGTAAGATGGTGTTTCACTGTGGTTTTGGTTTTCATTTCCCTTATGGTGAGTGATGTTGAGTATCTTTTCATGTGTCTGCCGGTCATCCACATATCTTGTCTAGAAAAATGTCTGTTCGGTTCTCGGCCGATTTTTAAATTGGATTATTTGGAGTTCTTTGATATTACATAAGTTCTGTATGTATTTTGGATGTTAATTCTTTATTATTGGATATATCACTTGCAAATACCTTCTCCCATTTGGCTGCCTTTTTGTTTGTTGATAGTTTCCTTCTTTGTGCAAAAGCTTTTTATTTAGTCTCAGTAGTTTGTTTTTGCTTTTATTTGTCTTGCCTGAGGAGACCTATCTATAAATACATTGCTAAGTCCTGTGTCTGAGATTACTGCCTGTTTTCTTCTAGGAATTTTATGATTTCAGGTCTCACATTTAGGTCCTTAATGTTTCATTTTTTCAGCATTGAGAGTGATGTTTGCTATGGGTTTGTCATATATAGCCTTTATTATGTTGAGGTATGTTTCCTCTAACCCACTTTGTTGAGAGTTTTTATCATGAAAGGATGTTGAATTTTGTGAAATGGTTTTTCTGCATCCATTGAGATTATCATATGATTTTTATCCTTTATGTCAATGTGGTTTATCATGTTGATTTGTGAAAATATTTTTTAATTAAAAATTTTTTAAATATTTTTTATGTTAGTCACCATACGGTACATCCCTATTTTTTGATGTAAAGTTCCATGATTCATTACTTGCATATAACACCCAGTGATTGATTTGTGAATATTGAACCATCCTTGCATCTCTGAAATAAATCCCACTCAATCATGATGAATGATCCTTTTAATGTACTGTTGAATGCAGTTTGCTAATATTTTGTTGAGGATTTTTGCATCTGTGTTCATCAGGGTTTGTGCTTTCATTGGTCTTTTCCATTGGTTTTTTTTTTTTTTAAGTTTCTATGTCTTTTATTTCCACTCTGATCGTTAATATTTCCTTCCTTCTACTAACTTTAGGCTTTGTTTGTTCTTCTTTGCTCGTTCCTTTAGGTGCAAACTTTGGTTGTTTGAGTGTTTTCTTGTTTCTGGAGAAAGGCCTGTATTGCTATAAATTTCTCTCTTTAACTGCTTTTGCTTTGTCCCAGAGGTTTTGGACTGTTGTGCTTTCATTTTCATATTTCTCCGTGAATTTTTTGTCTTCCTCTTAATTTTTTCATTCACCCACTGGTTGTTTAGTAGCACATTGTTTAGCTTCGTGTGTTTTTTTCCCCAATTTTTTTCCTTATGATTGATTTCTAATTTTATACCACTGTGGTTGGAAAAGATACATGATAGAATTTTAGTCTTCTTCAAGTTATTGAGACTTGTTTTGTAAATTGACATGTGATCTCCCCTGTCCTGTAGAATATCCTGTAGAATGTTCCACCTGCTCTTGGAAAGAATGGACATTCTGGTGTTTTTGGATGAAATGTTCTGTATATACCTGTTAAGTCCAGCTGCTCTGAAGTATTGTTCAGTGACACTGTTTCCTGCTTGATTTTTCTGCTTGAATGATCTATCCATTCAGGTAAATGGGGATGTTAAAGTCCTCTACTACTATTGTATTATTATCAGTTTCTCCTTTTATGTATGTTAACATTTGTTTTATGTATTTAGGTTTCCCCATGCTGGGTATAAAGATATTACCATTATTAGGTTCTCCTGTTGGACTGATCCCTTTATCATTATGTAATGCCATTCTTTGTCTCTGGTTACAGTCCTTGTTTTAAAGTCTATTTTGTCTGACACAGCTATTACAACCCTAGCTTTCTTTTCACTTCCATTCAAATGGAATGTCTGTTTCCATGCCTTCACTTCCAGTCTGTATGTGTCTTTAGGTCTGAAGTGAGTCTCTTGTAGGCTGGGTGTTGTTTTTTTATCCATCTGTCACTCACTGTCTTTTAATAGGAGCATTTAGACCATCTACATTTAAAGTAATTACTAGGTATATGTTTACTGTCATTTTCTTAATTGTTTTCTCATTGTTTTTGCAGTTCTGTTTCTTTTTTATTCTTGTGCTCTCTTTCCTTGTGGCTGATGACTTGCTGTAGTGTTATGCTTGTCTTTCTCTTTATTTTTTAATGTATTTATTGCAGGTTTTGGTTTATGGTTACCGTGAAGTTCATATGTAACATTCTCAGTATATAGCAGTCCATATTAAGTTGATGGTGACTTAAGTTTGAACACATTCTAAAATATCTTCATATTTACTCTCCCTCACCATATTTTATGTAGGCGTCATATTTTACATCTTACATCTTTTTATTTTGTGAGTTGCCTTAACTAATTTTTAAGATATAATTGATTTTACTGCTTTTGTCTTTTAATGTTCATACTAGCTTCATAAGTGACTATTCCACTCTTATTGTATGTTTGCTTTTACTTATGAATTTTTTCATTTCATAATTTTCTTCTAATTACGATCTTTTCTTTTCCGCTTAAGTCCCTTTAACATTTCTTCTAAACCTGGTTTAGTGGTGATGAACTCTTTTTAACTTTTGTTTTTCTGGTCAAGTCTTTTCTCTGCTTCAAAAATGAATGGTAATCTTGCTGGGTAGAGTATTCTTGGTTATTGGTTTTTTTCTTTAAGCACTTTAAACATATTATCCTACTCCCTTCTGGCCTGCAAAGACTCTTCTGAAAAATTAGCTGATAGCCTTATGAAGTTTCCCTTGTATGTTACTACTGCTTTTAAAATTATACTCAACATAGGAGAAGGAAGGAAAAACGAAGGGAGAGAAATCAGAGGGGGGAGATGAACCATGAGAGACTATGGACTCTGGGAAACAAACTGAGGGTTTTTGGGGGGGAGGGGTGGAGGGATGGGCTAGCCCAGTGAGGGATATTAAGGAGGGCACGTATTGCATGGAGCATTGGGTGTTCTATGCAAATGGTGAATCATGGAACACTACATCAAAAGCTAATGATGTACTGTATGGTGACTAACATACCATACTAAAAATATTTTTTTTAAAAAATAGGAAATTAGAAAAAAATTAATACCTCATTTAAAAAATTATATGCAACTAATGAATCATTGAACACTACAACAAAAACATGTACTGTATGCTGGCTAACTGAACATAATAAAAAATAAAATGAATGTAAGCAATAAAAAAGATATACAAATAGGAAAAAAAATCTTTAGTCACTGACATTTAATCCTTATGTGACATGGTTGGATCTCCTTGTGTTGATCTTGTTTAGAACTCTCTGTGCTTCTTGAACCTGGATGTCTATTTTCTTCCTCAGATTAAGGAAGGTTTCAGGTATTATTTTTGTCAAGTATGTGTTCTCCCCTTTTCTTTCTCTCTTCTCTTTCTGGGACCCCTGTAGTATGAAGGTTTCTTCACCTGATGTTGTTCAAGAGATCCTTTAACAGATCCCTTTTTAAAAAAAATATTATTTTTTCTTTTTGCTATTCACCTTGGGTGCTTTCCATTACCCTGGCTTCTAGATCACTGATATATTTTCTGCATCTCTAATATATTGTTGATTTCCTTCAGTGGGATTTCAATTTGGTTATTGTGGTCTTCATCTCTGATTCATTCTTTTTTATATTTTTTATCTCTTTGTTGAAGTTCTCGTTCCATTTATCCACTCTTCTCTCTAGTCCAGTGGAGCGTCTTTATAACCATTACTTTGAACTCTTTATCAGATAGATTGGTTATTTCCATTTTGGTTGGTTCTTTTTTTGAGGTTTTGTCTTGTTGTTTTGTTTGGGGCATATTCCTCTGTTTCCTCATTTTGCCTGACTTTCTGTGCTTGTTTCTATGAATAGGCACAATAGCTCCTTCTCCTGAAGTTGAAGGATTGCTCTTATTTTGGCCATCCCCTGTGTAGACTGTGTGTCATGTGACTTTGGCTGGCTGGCTGCAGCTGTGGCTGGTGTGGGCTGGGGGTTCCCAGGCACTCCGTGCTGGGGCTACACTGTTGGGGTGGCTGCAGCTGGAGTGGGTGAGGGCTCAGGTGATGCCAGGACTCTACATGAGAAGTGCCCTGTCTGGACAGCTGAAGCTAAAGTGGGTGCAAGGCAGGGGTCTCTGGGGTTCTGCATACAGAGGTTACCCTGGTAGGATAGCTGAAGGTAAGTGGGGATAAGCCAGGAGGTCCTGGGGCTCTCCTCACAGAGTACACTGGCAGGTTGGCTGAACCCCAGGTAGGGGTGGGCCAGAATGTCTTGGGGTGCTCTGTGTAGGCATTGCTTTGATGGGGTGACCGGAGCTGAAACAGGCCTGAGCCAGGAGGTCCGGGAGTGGTCTGAGTCCAGGGTACCTTAGCAATTAGTTTGGAGCCAAAGTGGTGTGGGAGTGGGGTGTTCTGGGGTGCTTTGCACCTATGTCACCTTGATGAGATGGCTGGAGGTGTAGTGAGTGCCGACCACGGGTGTCTGGGTGTATGCTGTGCTCTGGCCACCTTCATGGGAGGGCTTGGACTGGTGTGGGCTAGGGGCCTTGGGGCTTACTGAGGTGGCAGGCCAGTGATTGTTTCTGGAACCAGCTCCCATGTGCACCATCAAGGTGGAAAGGGAACTTAATCAGGTGCTCACCAGCCACTCCCACCTGAAGAGAGTTCCAGCAGCTCCTCCACTGTTTGGCAAGGTTGAGGGCTGTGTCCTTTATATTCTAGTTGCCCTCTTAAACTGAGGTTTTTTATTTTTTTATTTTATTTTGTTTTATTTTTCCCCCTTGTGTCCCAGGTCAGATGAATCTGCTCACAGCCCCTCAGTACTGTCTCCCCTACTGCCATTTGCTATGGGGGAGGTGGGGCTTCCCTTCCTTATCCTGGTTTGCTCCTCTTGCCATTCTCTGTGGTCTTCTGTTGCGCAGAAGTGGTTCCGCCAGCCCTCAGTTCTTTGTCAGGGGGAATTGTTTTATAAATAGCTGTAGATTTGGTGTGTCCCTGGAGGAGGTGGGTTCAGGGCCTTCCTCTGTCACCATCTTGGTCTGGAACCCTGTATTTTTTATTTCTGTTTTTTAAAAATAGATTTATAGGAACTGCATTTTCCAGTGGGGGAATTCTACTCCCTTATCTCCACAATATGCTTTGCCCAGGGTTCTTGTGACTCTGATGCTTCCTTCTCTCTTGCTTGAAATGTGCCTCCTTATCCCTATGTCTGCTCCCCAGGGTCCTCTCCTCGGCTAGCAGAGTTTTCATATCCACTCTGCCTGTGCTGTTCCCTCCATAAAGGCCAGGACACATTGATGACTAACTCTCCATCATATCCAGTGATATGTAGGTCATCGTACTTCTTTTCTTGCTGCTGATCTCTCTCTACCTGGCTGCCCCACTGGCTCCCCAAACTCATTATGTCTCAAATTAGACCCCTTATGTTCCTCTTTTCCTCCCCCTGAACCCTAGTCTCATTCCTTTAGAATCTACCTCTTTTCATACCATTGCTCGTCCTCTTGTCTGTTAACCGTTTGCTCTCATCACATCACTTTCTAAGTTGTACTGATTTTACCTCTTCAGTTTTTCCTACACCCTCAGCTCAGGCCCGCATCCTCTTTCCTGGACCACTGCAGCAGCTTCTGGAGCAGGCTCCCTGCTTTTCAATCTTGTCTACTTCACGTGTGTCATTTATACAGTTGCCAGAGTGTTCTTCGACAATGTAATTCCACCTGTGTGAGGTCTCGTCTTAAAAATCTTCCAGCAGTACTCCATTGACTGCTGAGTGACACCTAGGTCCTCTAAATGGCCCTCTGCGATCTCAGCCTGCTCCCTCCCCAGCACTTGAGCCAGTCCTCGCCAAGAGTTTTCCAGCAAAATCCAACTGCTGGTTTTGCTCAGAGGTTGGTGGTTGCCTTTGCACACATTCGTGCTCATCTGGTTAGCCCCATCCTTCTTTGGGATCGAGCTGCATTTCACCCATTCCAGGAGATCAGATGCTCTCGCTCTTCTCCCCCATAATAAACTACACATCTCTCCCACTGTGTTATCTATGTTATGTTGAAATTACCTTTTGTAATTACATTTTTACTAGACTATTCCTTGAGGTTAGGGAATGTACTTATCTGTGTAGCTTAAGGGACATAATCAAATATGAACAACGGTTTGATGAGATCTATAGGAAGGCAAATAATGTAGCATTTAATTTTGTGGGTAGATGATATTTAATGTAGTGAATAAATGCAGTGGTCCCCCTGTGTGAATCTGTGCCAGTGTGGACGCTCGTGAGACTTGGCGTGGGGCACGTCCCGCAGAACTGTCTTTGGTACCATGAACAGAACTGTTGAAAACTCTTTGAGTAGGAATTAAAACTTCATATTCAGAACTTCCACCAAGGTTTGAATAGACCCATTCGTTTTAGGCACATGGAAAAATAAAAAAGCAGGAACAGTGAAATAAGGCTCATCTTGGAGATTCAGAAGATATGGTTTCATTCTTGGTCTTGGAATGACTTTCTGTGGAGCCTTGGGCAGATGACACCACTTCTCTGGTCGTGAAAGTGCCTGAGTAAATTGAAGTGTCACAAACTAGAATAGTCAATTACTGCTTATCACCAGGATAGTTATTCCGGCCAAAGCGTTGCTGTGACTGAGCAGAACAGGCAGGCGAGAAAGGAAGTCGTTACGCTCTTATGTGGAGCCGTGTAATTTTATTATCAACCAAGCCGGCAGAGTTTTAATGTGTAAATGAATCCCCAGTTCTGGTATAAAATACAGTAAAAAAAAATTTACAACCTGTGTCTCCATGTTGTGTTCTTAAGTAGCTGGGAAGCCCCACCATTCTGACGGGAAGAATCGTGAATTCAGAAAGGGTTGTCTGAGAGGAGGATCTGTTAGTGGGGCGTCGAGGCTGTGCGTGTGTGCGTGTGCGTGCATGTGTGCCTGATACGTTAGCAAGAATCCATCATTTGTTTAACGCTGGAGAAGAGGGAAGAGCTGTAATTGCCTTTCTTGCAGGATTCAACCGTATGTCCCTCTTGGGACACCTTCAGAGACGGATGGGAGTTCGTTAACCAAGCTTGCGCTGGTCAAAGGGAAGCGCTGCTTTGGGCCATGTTCCACTCCTGAAATGGCACATTCTTTTTGTACTTTGGAAAACGTGAGATTTTGAACTGAGTTTTCTTTTCTGTGATGGACACATTGAGTTTCTATGACATTGTCACATCTTCCATGAATATACCCTTCCTTGAGCTTCAGCTGATTCCTCCATCAACCAACATCTCAGATATAACTAACCTTTCTGCCTTTTCAAAAAGACGATGACAAATAGGCAATATCCCTCATCTTGTTAGGACACGAGGGGCTGAGAAATGGAGGCTGCCATTAGATAAATGTTCCCATGGAATTGAGAAAACAAGCCCGGTGTCCTAGCCCTGGGCTTCTTCCCGCTAGAGCGCCACCATAGGCTAGAGACCCGTGCTACGGTGTACTTTGGAGCAGTACTGCCTCGTGGCTGCTGTGCACCGTGCCCCCCCCACTGCTCCCTCCACTGTGAAACAGGTGCTGTTTACCATGCGATGGTTTGCTACTCTCTCTGATAAATTCAGGCTGACTGTTCATAAGCCACTCGTGCTCACAGTTGGAAACCCCTGGTCTAGACGAGATATGACTTTCAGTTATGCCACAAAGAAGCTGAAATAAGAAAGTCCAACTGGGGGGACTCAAGTTTTTCTTACTCGAGTGACTTGGGCATGGAGAATAAATTCCACGGAGAATAAATTCTGGTGTTCACACCTCACACACTCCCCCCAACCAGATCCTCCACCCCCTCTAATTTGGTGTTGTGTGCCTCTCGGCTGCCCACAGTGTCTCCCCTTCTAGGTTTTGCACACCCAGGCAAATGAAAATGCCAATCTTCTCCCATCCTTGTCGTGTTGTATTAGGCATGTATTAGGCTCCAAGTGATTTCTTTGGGGAACTGCCTGCCTTCTCCTAAGAACATCCCAGGGAAAGTTTGCCTCACCTTTGCTTCCAAGTGGAAGGGTTGAAAATAATAGCTCTTGTCACTTCTCTTTGCCTTGTTATGGGGAATATTTAGTGCTGGAGCTGGGACGGCTGGGGGGGGGGTAATATCTCGGATGTGATAATGTTGCTGCCTGCATCAGTGAGCATGGTATTGATTGTAAGCTGTCAACCTTTCTGCACGCTCTGCAGGGTCCCAGAAGGCTAGCTACTGCTGGGAGGTAATGCATCAGGCAGGGACACACATGTGCTCTATTAACTAACTTTGTAATCTGAGCTTGGTGGCTTGCTCTTAAAGCATCTTGACTCACTGGCTCTCAATTTTTTTTTTTTTTTAAATTTCTTGACTCCTCTGAGCAGTCCTGTGATGCCATAGACCGAGGTTCCCTTTACTCAAACTCCCAGTGGCAAAGTACTCATCTTGTAAACTTCCTGGGGGCCGAGGCTGTGCCTGTCCTCTTCATTCATTGTTTGTTCATTCATTCAACAACTATTTATTGAGCACCTACTATGAGGCAGAGACTTCTGTATGATTTAGGGATACACAAGTGACCCTGGTCCCCAAGGACCTTAGAGTAGTCAAAAAAGGTGTCTCTAAGGAGTTGACACTTGAGCTGAATTTATCAATACATCTCCTGTACCTGGGGGCTCTATTCATATTTGCTAAGTTAGTGGAACCATAATTCCTCAATTGAGTGGTTTATAGCCTAGCTATTGGAGAATCTCTGATGCGTAAACTCACTAATGATCATTATTATTTCCTCATATCATGCATTACTATCCCTCCACCTCATGTCCCCTTACCTCTCTTGGTCTGCCTTACTGTTTTTTACTATTCAGTCATATCAGAATATTCTAAGTTCCTCAAATACACCATGTGCTTTTTTTCCCCCTTTTATATACTATCTTGACACCTGGAGCACTCTCGTCCTTTCTCTTCCCCTGGATAAGTCATTCCCTATTTATCTATTAAGGATTGCTTTAGGAATCACCTCTTTTGGGTAGCTTCTGGTCTGGGTGAGCTGGAGTTATTTTGCATTGTCCTGGCACCTTGAGATACCCATTAGAGCACACATCTTGTTGTTTGAAGTCCTAAAAGAACAATAGCAAGACCCATGCGTGGGCTGCTTATTGTTGGTCAGGCAGCATTCTCATATGTATTAAGTCGTTCAGTTCTTATGGGTACAAATCATTCAATTTTCATAGCAATTTAATGAAATAGGTTCCATTTTATCCTTATTTTACCAATAAGGAAATTGAGACCTAGAAAGGTTAAGTAATTGACCAACGGTCACTCAGCTTCTTAAGTGGTGGGAACCCAGTTTCAAGCCAGACAGGCACCCTGGGCTTTTAACCATGACATTCTGCTGTTAGCATTGCCTGTGAGTTCGTCTGTATCCCACATAACACCGTAAGCCCTTTGAGGACAGGGACAGTCACGACTGCTTCCCCACACCACTCTGGAGCTGGGCTTCGCAGGCAGTACATGATCAGTCATTGAATGTTTATTGAGTGAATAAATGAACGAATGCATGACCATGACTCAAACTGAGCGACTGTTTAGAATGCTCAAGTATTGCTTTTCCTTTTGCCAGGAAAGCAGCTCCCTTCCATCACTTCTCCTCCAGCCTTCCTGGGGTGCTCTTTGACCCACACAAGATTTACTAATTTGGCTGGGAGGGAGCATACTGCAGGCCAGTCAGAGCAAGAGTCCCAGCATTTGTGGCTGGTCCCACTTCCCTGTGGTCTCTGGGTTTCTGTACAAGGGTGAGTTTGGGACAAGTGCTCTGTCCAGTTTGACTCCAACCAAATGCAGCAGCCCAAATGCCTGGGGTCACAACAAAGAGTTAGGAGTTGGGAGGAAAGGAGCTATCAAAAAGACCAAGGGTGACTTTTCAGGGAATTGGGAGTAAGGAGTGGCTCAGGAACATGGCAGTTACTAAATCCCTGTTTGTGGCCTGGTTGTGCTCATTGTTCTGACAGCGTCCAAGGCAGGATTCAGTAGAGATGGCAGATGACCTTGTTTGGCCACTAGCAGTTCAACCAATGGTGCGTGGAAGATCGGAATTGGAGGACAGTTAAATAGTAATAATAAGGTCAGGGTTAGGGGTGGAAGACCTCTGTGAACTGCTTGACTTCATTCTCTGCTTTAGTGACAGACCAAATTCGTGTTCGTTGTCAGCCGTCAGGCAATATTTGTTTGCAGAGAGATGGTTTGTTTGTATCCTCACAAGTGTAACAAAACCAAACAAACAACAAGACAGAGTAGCTATGTATCACCCATCACTGTGATGGAAGAAGTATAGGGTCTGGGACAGATCTTGATGAAACTTCTGGCTGGGTCACAATGACTGTGTCATTTAACCTTTTTGAGTATGTTTCTCAACTGTAAAAAATGAATAATTTACCTATCGGGTGATTGTAATGATTTTAAAAAGTGTCTATCCCTGCTTGTCATAGAATTAGGCCGCGATGCCCTTCNAGATGACTGGATTAAGAAGCTGTGGTCCATATATACAATGGAATATTACTCAGCTATCAGAAAGAACGAATTCTCAACATTTGCTGCAACATGGACGGCACTGGAGCAGATAATGCTAAGTGAAATAAGTCAAGCAGAGAAAGACAATTATCATATGGTTTCTCTCATCTATGGAACATAAGAACTAGGATGATCGGTAGGGGAAGAAAGGGATAAAGAAAGGGGGGTAATCAGAAGGGGGAATGAAACACGAGAGACTATGGACTATGAGAAGCAAACTGAAGACTTCAGAGGGGAGGGGGTGGGGGAATGGGATAGGCTGGTGATGGGTAGTAAGGAGGGCACGTATTGCATGGTGCCCTGGGTGTTATACGCAACTAATGAAGTATCGAACTTTGCATCGGAATCCGGGGATGTACTGTATGGTGACTAACATAATATAATAATAAAATAAAAAAAAAAAGAAAAAAGAATTAGTGCCCATAAATACTAGTTTCCTTTTATCATTCCCACCCGTTTTACACTGAAATACAGTACTTGGGTATGGGGGTTTAATAAGTAATTGTTACAGGATGAATGAAAGAAGAGTGAGGCCAGTTCTGGCAAACTGAAAGTGGGTTTCTGATAAAATGAGAGACACGTCAACTTCACGCTCCCACGCCCTATCCATTCTTGCTTCAGAACCTCACGTACGTTGTTTTCTGTGCTGGAAATGCCATATTGTGCTTTGACTGTTGACCGAACCACTTTAAGACTCTGCTCAGATGTCATGTATTCTGAAGAATTGTTTTTTTAGCAGTCCTCGTTAACTCTTTCCTTGTTTGTATTATCTCTGCAGTTTACACAGCCCTCATTGTATCATAAATAGGTTAACAACACCCACGTGCTCCTCTGTGGCTACCATCTCCTCGAGGGTGGGGGCGAGTGGCTTCTGCACCTCAGTACCTCCAGCCCCTAGCCCTCCCCGTGTGCGACACGTGCCAGGCACTCACTACGTCATTGACAGTGATGAATTTACGGGTCGGGACCGGGGCTTGCTTTGTAACCAGTCACTTCCATCTCTCTATAATGTGAGATGAGATAGAGGATAAGAATGCTTGTGAACTGTGTACGCTTAGTGAAGTTATACAGTCTCTCTCGGCTTCCTTATCTAGAAATGGAAATAATGAGTATTCGTATCTAGAATTTCAGTGGTAAATGAATTAATACATGAACCAGACTGGCCCATAATAAGAAGTGCTCAGTCACTGTTAGCTACTATCGTATATTAGAAACAGTGTTTTAAGAGCTCTGGCTTTAGAGTCAGATACGTTGGGTTGGAGTCCTGGGTCTCTCTCTTCCTGGCTATGTGTCCTTGGCTGGGTGGATAACTTGAGTCTGTTTCCTCACCTCCAAAATGGAAATGACACTGGGATCAATCTCAGGGTTAAAGAAGGAAGTTAATGAGAAATTACTAGTATGTTTTCTAGTGAGTATGGTTCCTGTTGTTATTTTATCGTGCTTTAAATTTATCAAAACAATTATAAGTAAATACAGTTCTTGTGCTTCTCATAGTAATTCTGTGAGCTAGGACAGATGATTTTCTGAGTATTTTACAGGTGACATGACTGATGTACACATTGAGTGACCGGCCTAAGTTCCTCAGTTACTTAGCAGGGGAGCCAGGGGCAGGATCCACATTTCCTGTCTCCCAGTTCCACGTTCTTTCCATGACCACGCAAGCCTTTCCACTGGAAAGCAGTGACGAACGTTTCCTGCTGGTGGATTGCAGTGTCTTTGGGGGTAGTGTTGAAAACACACCCGCCTCATCTACACTTGGCCATAATGGCAGAGGACAAATTCGGAAGGGTTCCCTCATTCTGGCTGTGGACCATAGCGCCACCCCCAAAGTGATGCTATTAAGTCTACTAGGGCTTTCTTGAGGCCAGCAGGCGGTCAGCAGAGGGAACAAAGAAGCATGCACCCACAGTGGGGGAAGCGGGGTAGGAGGGCAGCTTTAGGCAGGTGCCCTGCTGGTTTGAAGGAAGGGAAATCGTGGTCTCCCATTTGGTCAGCGATTGAGCATGTTAGGGTCAACTTTTAGTATAACAGGCCCTGGTGTTGAAAAGAAATACACTGGAGACAGTCGACTGGTTTCATTGGCTGCTCCGCTAAAAGGGCGTTAGCGCCATCCTTGCTCCGCCTGAGTGCTGTCCGCCTTTCACGGGCCGGTTGCATAATAAGCATTGATAGGGTTGAGTTCATTATGAGATCAATGAGAGGTTTAAAGATGTGTTTCCCCCCAGTACAGAGTAAAGACAGGAGCCAGACTTGGGGGATTTAAGCAGCAGATGGGTTCTTACTGCCCACTCACCTACGTACAGCCCGCTGCTTTGATGCTCGTTCGTGTCTGTGTGCTTTGTTTCTTCCAGTTCCTCCTCCTCCTTCGGACAAGAAGGCACAGATGTCTGTGCAAGTCCAGCTTTTTAGACGTCAGGCACTGTTTCCCTTGGATCATTTCAGTAAAGGCTCGGGAAGCAGTGGCTCCCTTGGCCCCTCCGCCCCCGCCACGCTCCATGTAAGCTGCCGGCTGCTACCACGCGGCAGGCCGTCAGTATCAAGCAGGGCAGGCTTCCGAGAAGCAACCAACTGTTGAAAACATGGCTAGTCAGCTCTCCAGCAGCTTTTAGCATCGGCTGGAACAGGGACTGGGTTGATGGTGACCGTCTCCGGCGCTGGGGCGGAAGGAAATCGCGACTGTCGAGTACGGAGTTCAGTACCTGGCGCAGGGCAGGTCTGCGCTGATACACGGCGGTGGGGATGGCTGTCTGAGCACCAGGCTCTAGCGCCTCCCCTGCTCTGCCAGTCTGGGAGTCATGGAGGTTTTCCTCTGGTGCATCCTTTGTTCGAAGAGCTGCTGTCTGCTCTTAACTCTGAGATTTTCAGCAAATTCCTCCCACTCTCTGGATCTCAGACTATAAGTCTATGTGCTAAGGGTGTGGGAGTAGTTAGGGGAATTTATGTGGAGTCCACAGATCGCCTGCAGCGGGGGGAGGGGGCGGTGGGTCCCTTAAAGCCATGACCAGAATCGCTCACGTATGTGTTTGGGGAGCACTCTTGGCTCCGCTTAGTGAAGAACCATTGTCCGCCGGGGCTCTCGGATGCCTCCAAATGTTCTCTGACGCCAGTTACTCAGTGTCCCTAAGTCTGTTAAACATACTCCTGGGGGTTCGCAAAATGATTGTAGGTGGTGCATGGGTACGATTGTTACATCACTCGTTATGTGATTATTTTAAGGTTAAAAAACCACTAAAACGGACGTTTCCTGATTATTGTTTCTTTGGAGGAGACTAAGTCTTGCTTTTAAAAAAGGTGACTTAAGTGAGTAAGAGCACAGAGGTAGGTTGATGCCTAAATATGGGCAACAGGGATCTCTCCCACCCCCCGCCTGGTACCGAGAGAGATGAGTCTCAGAGGAGCAGAGAAAAGGCCTTAAGGAAGTAGATAGTAAACTCTGGACAGTAACTCATCGGTCCTTCCAGCCATCCTGCTATCACAGTTCTCTATACACTGGAGAAGTTTCTGATCCTCTCTCAGGTCTCCTCCAAGAACATTGCCCCAGTCAGGCCAGGAATCCTGCCCAGAGAGTTGCCATCTGGGGCCAGTTTGTGGGTGATGCTTGAAGAGAGGCTCTCATTGCAGGGAAGAGGGCAAACATTGAGAACAGAGTCACGTCTTCGTCCACATGCTTCTTCATGTTTGAGAAGTGCTTTTCATACTTCAGTGTTTCTGAAATTGGGCTGCGTCTTACAGAATGGTGCTCCCTTAAACGCTAGATAGCTATTCCCTTGCCAAGAAGTTGTTATTTAAATGGATAGTAGCTTAGAATGGAAATAGGGTTCTTAGACTATTTTTTCCCTCCTCCCAAGCAAATTACACTTGCAAGTTGGGACTTCTAATAAACACGCCAATCAAAAGAGAATTTCTCTTTAAAAGAAACATGCTCATCTCAAGTCATTTCCTGTTGATGAAATGGAAGTTAAGGGGAATGAGTCATCATGACAAGTATGGAGACACTAAAGCCGGGCCCCGCTTTCCAGGTACCTCCCACCTCCTCTCTGACTCCCCTTCAAATTTATAAATCCTTTGAATTCATTGAGTCTCCTTCCCAGAGATGTGCCACATAGAACCTTCTGGAACTTACAAGTGTGAATTCTAAACATCGGGGGGCAGAATGAGGCAGTCTGCACAGGTTCAAGCAGACTTCACGATACCATGAAAGAGGAGTCCTGACTCCCCCCATTCCGTTTTTGTAGCAAAAGAGCTGTTCGGTGTATTTGTCCTGCTGGGGAGCTTGGGGGGGGGTTTTAGAAACACTTGAACCTTCACAAATCAGCATGTGTATTGGCCATTTCTGTCGGAGCTGCAGTGGAGATTGATGGATTGTGACTTTCGGTTACCCAACCCAGGAAAAGGGGGCTGCTAAGGAGACACGCCCCAGAGGAACAGACCAGCCTTTCTCAGGGAACCTGGGGTGGTGCCATTGCTTCACTGAGAATGCCAGATAATAAACAACCAGGACTCGGCCTTTAGAAGTCAAGGGAATAAATAAGCTGGAAAAGGTTGAAGAGAAAAAGCCAACGAACGTGTAAGTGGAGGATTATATGGAGCCATTTAAAATGACAAAAAGCAAGAGTAACAAAGCAGCAGATGGAATGTGGCCCCACATGGCCATGCCAAGCTAACTCTGAGAAGCACTGTGTGGAAAGTGTTCCCTTTATGTGTCCTGAAGCATTCATGGGGTTTCCTGGCCAAATTCTCAGGCTGTTTCTATGGTGCTTCCAGAAAAAAGAGTATAGCAGTGTTGATGTGTCCCCTCCCTTCTCATTCTGCGTCCCCTTCGCTGCCTCGTGACATAAATCTCGGCTTCAAATGAGACTGTTCATAAAAAGTGCGGCAGGGGCGGGAGATGCTGACTGCTTGTGATTTTTCACCAAAAAAAAAAAAAAAAAAAGAAATTCTCTAAGAGTAAACGGTGTTTATTTTTTTTGTTGATTTTTTCAATCAAATGGAATCGCTTAATTAAAAAAAAAACTTATCTCTTTTCTCTTTAAATACTACAGACAACCTCATTTTATCTCAGCAGACACCTAGGAACAAAACACTGGACCCACCAGAGAAAACCGGGCAAGAAAAGCATCAGAAAGTCAAGTCAACTATGGAGAATTAGTGTTAGCTGGCAGCTCTCAATTCTACACAGAAGTGTCTCAGAACCTATTGGGTTGGACAAAAGTTTCTTAGAACTGGGGATCTGGGAAAGTTGGACTCCTTTTAATTCTATTCCAATTGTTTTCTGCATAGGGAAATTAATGTCAATGCATCCAATGAAGACCCAAAGAAACATTTAAAACCATGTCTGACTAGTATTCAGTATGTGAGATTAGTAAGTAACAACTTGTCCTCCTAGTTAACCTTGTCCTGGAATATATATAGGTTATTTGTAGCCGCCACTGCGATAATATTTTCTGAAGGGTGCCAAGCCGTATGCAAGATCTTCTTGCTAAAGTCC
This sequence comes from Ailuropoda melanoleuca, assembly GCF_002007445.2. NCBI lineage: Eukaryota > Metazoa > Chordata > Mammalia > Carnivora > Ursidae > Ailuropoda > Ailuropoda melanoleuca. The sequence goes on from NC_048220.1 coordinate 33,829,009, forward strand.
AGACTGTCGACACTGATCTCGTCTTTTCTCCGCTTGCCCCCCACGCACACTTTCCGTGGTTTTAGGATAGCCCGGGGTTTGCTGTTTTCCCTCGAGGCCTCCAGGGTGACGTCACGCTTGGTGTTTCTGTCGAACATCCTGAAGAAGTTATTGTAGGAGCCCGTCATGATGACGCTGCAAGGTAGAGAGGAAATAGGGAGTCACCGAGGGCTCTGCAGAAAGGCGGGAGCGTATCCCCATGGTGTCTTTCTGGAGCTAACAACACCAGATCATGGCCAGCTTATGGCACCACCTGTTTTACTAAAAACCCAAAACCCAAACAGACTGGACAGTGTGACCATGGTCTTGGTTTTGAATCACTAAAAGCAACAAGCTCTTAGGCTGCTTTGGAAATGCAGGATCACGAGAATCCTCCTCCTTGTTACTTACTTCTGTTGATAGATCCCTTTTGGTTCTTTGGCTCATTGACTGAGTCCCGTGGTTTTAATGATCCCAGCCCTACCTCCCTTAGGATTGTGAGTCTGGAAAGAGACACTTTTGAAAACGCTGGTTATATACACGGAAAGTGTGGCTGTAGGAGCGGGGTTGTGCCGCCAGACCTCTAAGACTTTCTGCAGCCAGCACAGTGGGAGAAACGCGGAGAGTACAGCACACTCAGCCTGGTGTGTCCTCCCCCAGCTAAGAACCAGGTCTCAATTCAGCCTTGCCAGCAAACTTACCTAAAAAATGGATGTCATCGTGGTCTCCCTCAGGAAGAGAGTAAGCAAATTCAAATTTTAAAAGAACTTGGGAGGGGAAAGAGTTGCGAGTGGATTGACAGATGGCATCCACATTTTTATAGGAGTTCTCCACCTTCAGGCAGATTTACGATTGACTGAGGGCAGTGACTGCCAGATCCTTCCAGAAGGAAGGGACTGATGGTTTACTGGTGACAGTTTGTACACAGGGACAGGCTGAGGGGGGTGGGGGGAATCATGCTGCTTTAGTAACATCCCACAGTGGCTGCCGCTGGAGTGCGGGGGGTGGCCTCATTGGTGGAGGAAGCCCTGGCTGGCTGGTGAGGATGGGAGAGGACAGCGTCTCCTCTGTATTCGCGTGGCATGAGTGCGCAGGCAGGTGCGGGGAAAATGGAGAGCGTGGGGCCACAGCCGGGGGGACAGGCGTTTGGGGGCTGGGTCAGCTGTGCCAGGCAAATCAGTCAAGGGCTTGCTTGTGTAACTCTGGCCCAGGCACTGGACGTGGTGAGATGTGTTTGTCTCTGTGGTGGAAGAAGCCATTGCTACCTGATCAGGAAGGGCGCTGCGTGCTCGACCCCCGCAATCTCGCTTTGACTTACGTTATCCCAGACAGGGGATTTACACCTGAGGAAAAGTGAGTAACTCGCACAGTGTCACATGTGACAAAGTGGCCAAGTCAGGCCTCCGACCCCAGGGCCTTGCCCTCTGCCACTGGCCTCCCTGCTTCCCATGAACCCGCAAGGCCTTCCTCCACCATGACTCGACTTGGTTTTAAACAGAGAAAGTCCTTGTTTTTTGGTTTTTGTTGGTTGGTTTGGAAAAAAAAAACAAACAAAAAAACAAACTCTCAACCTTATCTGAACCGAGAATTTTCTTGGTTATGGCAAGAAATAGGTTATGAAAAGAATGTCCATCTTAGGATTCAAAGTCAAAACTTCCTACACTTCTCTCTACTACGTACTAGCTTATGAGCTGGGGCAGGTCACTTTATCTTGCCGAGCCTCAGCTTACTCGGCTATATGATGGGGATGACGACAACAACCTTGTCGTCTTGTGGTCGGGATTATATAACAGGACGTGTGTGAAGGTGACTAATGCGAACTTTGTGGGTCTAGGTTAAGGTAAGTTATTAGGACAATAACAAATAGAATTAATAATGAAAAAGTGAATAAATTATGTATGAATCAATGTATTTATATAAACTACGAATAAAAATTAGAAACAGGCCCGGGGTGGCTGCTTTCTCCCTTGGGAGCTTCGGTTCCTCTCTCACAGCTGCTCTGTGGTCCCTTCCCTCGGCCCTGTAGCAGCAGGGTGCTGGGACTTGGGTCCTCTGTCATGTGGGCATTCTTTCCGGGTCTGCTAAGCGGAAGGCACATTTTGGTTCATTGGCAAAGAAAGCCACAGAATGGCCAGAAGCCCCTTGTTTTTACGAAAAGCTGCGATCCCTGAGTGCCTTGCCCTGACACAAGGTAGTGCTTCTAAGCACTGCTGTTGGTGTCGCGTTCCTCAAAACACTGTCAGCCCCTGGTAGCCTCTACAATGTTCTGGAAGGCGGGGAATCATCTGTATTTGTCAAACTAAAAATGAACTATTAGAGGTAATATGAAGTATTGTTGAAATAAAAGGCCTTAAAACAATAATAAATCACTTTGAGGGAATATGATAAATGAGGCCAACTAGAATTCAGCTAATGAACCACCGGGGCCTTTGGCCAGGTCTACACTAGGAGCGTCGAGGGATAATTTTCAATCTAGAAAGCATACTTTGCAATAATTGGAACGGTTTATGCTGGAATTTGCTGGTGCATTATTAGGGTTCTTCATTTCGGCCATGTTGACTTAACTCGGGGGGCATCTGATGTGTAAAACATGGGATTTCCTTGTTGATGTCCCACGGTCACCTGTGCCAGTCCTGAAACAGGACTCAAGGTTCTCACTGCATCCCTCCCTTCTTTCCAGGCCTGACCTCAAGGGAAATCCAGGGACGCACACAGTGGATTCCTGCCAGGCCCTGGGGCCTGCTCCCCACCTCCCTTTGGCCGTGCCCTGCTTAGGATAAGTTGCCCAGGGCCCTGGCAAATACAGGGCCCACCTCTGGAAGTTTCCCTAGCCACAGAGCCTCTCTTACCTGTCTGAGCCATTCCACACACACTCGAATTTATCAAAAATGCAGTCATTTTCGTAGAGGGAGCACAGCTTGCTGCGGAGGTAGTCATGAACCTGTTGGGGAAACACATCAAAAGGGTCAGTTACTGTTCTAAAAATGCTCGTTTCTGTGAAGACCTCCTCTTGGGATGTGAGCTGTTGATCCTTCCAGGGTACGTGTGCCCTGAATTGGATGGCCTGGGTCTGAATCGAGGCTGGGCCCTCTGCAGCCGTGGGTGGTTACGCTGGATTGGTGAGCTGCTTATGTGGCAAGTATGGATTAAGCCAGCTGGCTTAGGTAGCCGGTGGCCTGCAGAAGGGCCCGTGGGTGGTAGAGTCCCATTTTCTAAACTGATCTGAAAATACGTATTAGAGGACACCATTCGTTTGGTCTTTAATTCACCCCGTGCTTATGGCCTGCCTGGTCTGTGCTTGGGTAGGCAGTGGACAAAATAGCCCTGGTGTGCTTTCATCCCCTCGTGGGCGCAGGTGAGCCTGCACGTGGGCCTTTCATGCTGAGCGAGGTGAGGACACGTCACAGAAAGGACCACTGGGCTGTGTTGTGATAAATGTGAGGCAGCAGAGGCAGGGAGGCCAGTGAGAGCCTGGTGGCAGATGACGGTGTGGAGCAGGGCAAGAGCAGTGGGAGGAAGTGGTCAGCTTCTCGGCATGTTTGCAGGGACAACTGAAAGGATTTGTGGATGGGGCAACTGTGAAGCGTGAAACTAAGAACGGGAGTCCAGATGGCTCCTGGGTCTTTCTCTTGAGCAAGCGGAAGGATGGACTTTGCCATGTCGAATATTGGGCGTGATAACTTGGAGCGGTCTGTGCAGGTGGCGCTGTCGAGGAGACTCTGAGGTCAAGGCTGCAGTCCTGGAGTACGGGCAATTCTCTCCTGTTTCTATTTTTCAGTGAAATAAGCAGCCAAGTTCCCAGCTGAGAGTGAGGAAGGGCAAGGGGTGCTGGGTAATCAATGCGGCATGGCTGGAAGGCTCTGGGGCCCCATGAAGTTGTCCGATGGGAATTTTATGTGAGACCAGTCGGCATGGTTGGGCCATTTACCCTATGTTCCCTGAGATGTTTTGGGGACTGAAAAGCTGTCTGAGTCATTTGGACAGAGCAAGTGTTTCTAACTCCGCAAATAACTGTTCCTAAACGAGTCTTGGGCCTCGTCAGGGTACCTGCCTCCTTGCTCTGGTGACAAGAGAATCCATCTGTGGCAGGGCTTGGGGCACCGTTAGATGGAGAAGGGGACGTGGCGGGGAGGTTTATGGCCTGCACTTGAAGTCTCTGCTGTGCGTTAACTCCTTGTCGTTCCCTTCCTCTCCTGCTGTCTTTTGGGCACATTGCAAGCGCACAAGTCCAAGGTAGAAGGCCATTTCTGTTTGCAGGGCTGCGGGTCTAGTGATCGTTACAAGTTTTTGAGCAAAGAAGCACAAGAGAGTCTGTGGGCAAAAAGGGGACTAATTCTTGATCCTGACCATTGTTCGGCAAACCCTTTCTATTTCTTTCTGTTGTGTTAGCAGACATGAAAACAACGTGAATCTCATTGTCCGTCCGCATCAGAGCCCTTGGGTGACCAGGTGTGTCGTCAGTGAGCAGTAGTACTTTGAAAGGAATCTGTTTTTCTTAGTAGGTCTCAACCGTGGGCTTCAGTAAGCCATGTTGCAAGCAGAGTGCGGTCAGCCAGGCTTCGTTGTGCCGTTTACAGAGCACAGAGTAGACTGTGCGTGTGTCTTGGGGGCCCTAGGACTTTCCGGATGGTGAGTGAGCTTTGGCTTCAACCTAGTCACCAGCTGCATTTGCTCTTTACGAGACAGTCAGCCTGTCCTCTGAGGCTTTGAAGCCAGGCCCTGACTTCCCCTCTCTAGCTATGAGACTCCTCGATGGCGTCTTTCTCCAAGAGAAGGCTCTTTTGTCCACATTGAAAATCTGTTGCTTCGTGCAGCTGCCTTCATGGATTGTCTCAGCTAGATCTTCGGGATCTTTTCTTCTGCTTTCATGTTTTGGAGATGGCTTCTTTCCTTGAACCTTATGACCGCTCTATAAATGGAACCTCTCCTAGCTTTAGATTTTCTCCTGCAGCCTCCTCACCTCTCCAGCCTTCAGAGAATAGAAGAGAGCGAGGGCCTTGCTCTGGATTATGCTTTGGCTTAAGGGGATATTGGGGTTGGTTTGATCTCTCCGGACCAGATTTTCTCCAGATCAGCAATAAGGCTGTTTCACGTTCTCATCATTTGTTTGTTCGCTAGGGTCACACTTTTAATTCCCTTCAAGAACTTTTCCTTTACATTCACAACTTGGTAGTTGGGCACAAGAGGCCACGCTTTCAGCCTACTTTGTTTTTTTACACGTCTTCCTCACTGGGCTTAATCACTTCTAGCTTTTGATTTCAGGTGAGAGATGTGTGACTCTTTCTTACACGGGAACACTTTGAAGCCGGGGGAGGGTTATCAACTGGCCTAATTTCAATATGGTTGTGTCCAGGGAGTACGGAGGAGAAGGAGAGAGGGATGGGGGAAGCAGCAGCTGGTGGAGCAGGCAGAACACGCAACATACAGTGTTTAAGCTCACCATCTTCTAGGGGCACCATTTGTGGCGCCCCAACACAGTTAAAATAGTAATGTCAAAGATCCCTCATCACAGATTGTCATAACAGATAATAATGAAGCAGCTCGAAAATGGTAAAGGTGACACACAGACATGACGTGAGCAAATGCTGTTGGAAAAATGGTCCTGGAAGACTAGCTCCCTGCAGGGCTGTCACCAACTTCAATTTGTATATATACAAAAAGGCAGTATCCGGACAGTGTAACAAAAGACCTGCCTGTACTCCAGCTCTCCTACTTTTTGGAGGAAAAAAATGATCCAAATAGTCCTTATTTGCAACCTTCCCTTTCCCCTCCTCATTCCTCTGGTCTGGTATGGAGCACTTTTCAGGCAAGGCATGGATGTGTTTGGGAAGGGAGAAACTGGTTTTGAAAACAAATGGTTAAGCAGCTTTCTGTGATGCTGAACCCCTCAGACCCTATAATGGTCAAGGAATTATAAAATTTGAAGAAATGGATAGGTCATTTTTTTTTTTTTTTTGGCTCAGCCTCTGTTCTTCACAAACTTTTCTTGATGTACAAACTTTGACCTTTGGCATTTTGTCTTACAGAAACTTCACAGGTGAATAGTAAGTATCAACACACGTGTGTTTTGGAAGTGTGGGTTCATTAGTAGGAACCACATTGCCAAGAACTCTACAAATAATTCTTGAAAGACAAAAGTCAGGAGGGATCTAAAGGAGAATCCGGTCTGAAGCAGTATTTTCTCCTCCCCAGCAGCTAAATTTCGGGGTGCTCCTGCTGTCTTGACCTGACATCATCTAAAGAAAAAGAACACTGTCTATGAAGGTATATGTTACGTTTATGTTCTATTGCTCAAACAAAAAACAAAACCTTAGGCAAAGAAGATGGACCTATCGCTGTTGGAGGAGAGAATAAGGTAAGATACATTGATTAGAAACACCTAGAACACAGAGCAAGAGAAAACTTAAAACTCACCCAGTCTGATGCTTTTTTCTTCATGTTCCAAATATTTGTTGTCCATGTTCCTATTGTGTATGGCCTTCTTGACACTAAACTGAGCCTCCCACCATGAACTCGTGGAAGCCTGGTGTTGTAGGTAAAGGGACTGCTCGTGAAGCCCAGTGAGGTGAACTCGGTCAGTTCTTAGATTTCAGGGGTCGACAGACTTCTCTTGTAAAGAGTCACATAGCAGATATTTTAAGCCGTGGGCTGTATCAGCTCTGTCACACCTGTCCAACTCTGCCCTTGTAGTGTGAAAGCAACCGTGTACCCATGATCAGGTGTGCCTGTGTCTCAGTAAAACTGTTTACTAAAACAGATGGGGACTGGATTTGGCCCACCAGCCACCGTTTGCCAGCCGCTGTTCTGTAGGAGAGCTTGGAAACAAACAGCTAATGATACCGAAGTCTACAGTTTCTTACTCCTGGAAAGATGCTGGAGACCAGCTGACGTGTGCATGAAAATACATGGCGGGAACGTTACTCACTTCCCTCCCCAGGGAAGGCATTAGTAACTAGTAACTGGTGATGGAATTATTTCCCATTGGGCAAGCCTTCACCGTCTTTTTCAACAGTGTTCTAGAAATTCAGTCAGAGTTTGCCATTTTTATATAGTATGTTACCATTTTGGGTATAGTATATTAATTGGAATTGTTTTGAAATATGTTATCTAAAGTTAAACTTCTGTAATATTTCATTGCAATATGTGTGCTATGAGACCGACCTCAAAGCATTTGACAAAGAGCACTTGCACAGCTGCCACTAGCTGAACTTGCTTTGAGAATCACGCTCTTAAAATGTGGATCATTCTGTGTCACAGCTAGCTCACTGGGTTCTAAAACAAGCTTTGCTCTTAACGTTGTTCTTTAAAATGAAAGTACTAATTGCTCCTGCCTCTGAAGGGACGAAATCCAGTTTTCTCTCATCCAGGCTCGCCAGCAGGCCACAACTCTGTCCATACCACCCACGTGCAGCTGCTAGCTGTCACTGCCCTCTGTAACACGAGATGTGGGTGCAGCTGGAAGAGGACACTCGAGTTGGCTTAACCCTGGGCTGAACGTGAAGGTGAGAGCCTGGAGGCAGGTGCTGTGAAGTGGGGCCCTGAAGTCTGGCAGGATCTGGGGGACAGGAAGACCCCAGATATATAGGGCAGGCCGCAACCTCATTGCAACCACAGACTATCTCAACCACCTCTGTCCTCTTGAATTCTGGCCCCAAAACCTTCTCACAGCACCCTGCATTACTCACGGTTGGTCAAAGTCCTTGGGGTCCTCCAACTTCTCTCTGAATTTCTTCTGTAAGATTGGCTTGTCCTATGGCTACTCATGTGTCAAAGTGGGGTAGGTGGGCTCCTTGCTGCTCCAGACCAGGATTCCTGTTCTAAAGCCCTCAGCTCCTTTGAAGTCATGTCACCCACTCAACTCCCTGTTGACTGCCTTGTTACAGTCAGCAATGGTTCTGAGTCCCTCTGCTACATGCCTCGAAGCAATTCTGGCACCCCGATCCCCTGCCATCATTCTTCGTGAATCATTACTCTGGTCTCTCAGTTACTTGGCCTCATGATTTTCGATGTGTTTTGTCCTTTGCTTCCTTGGTCACATGATGAGACTTGCCACGACCCTAATTACACCTGTTTGACAAGTACTGCACTTTTGCTGCCTCCTATCTTTTCAGTTCACTCCCTTTACTATCTTGATTCCATCAATTCTTCAAATCCACTTTTCTGTCTTCTTTCCCTCCTCATCTACCCGAGGTTCAGTGGTCCATCATTACAGTCACACCATAAGTATCTCTCTCCTTCCATTGTCCTCAACTGGATCCCTGAGCAACCCCGCCTCTCTCTTAGATGAGTGTTTTATAGTTTTCCTTCTCCCTCAGCTAATGAGCTTGCTTCTTATTTTATGAGAAAACAGCAGCAACAAGAAGAGACCAGCTATGGCTCCCAACACAATGCATCCATAGCTCTTTACACTTCTTGCCTGCCTTTGATGGATGAGTCGTCCATCTTCCCATCTGCAGCCTTCTGCAGCAGACTCGGTTCCTTCTGGCTTCCTTCAAGGAGTCAGCTGCTTGAATTGTTCTTTCTCTCCTGGCTTATTCCCCCCTCAGCATAAAACATGCTGTGATAACTTCCTTATGCCTGTATCCCATTCCTGCTACCACCCCCATTTCGCTGTTGCCCTTTAGACTAAAATTTCTTGGGAGAGCTGCCTGTACTCATTACACTCACACTTCTGTTTATAGTCTCTCTCGAAACCCACTCCACTCAGACCTTCATTAACCCCCTTCACCTACACCTGTCTTCTCACTACTAAATCCAATGGCCAATTTTCAATCCTTTCCTACTTGATTCAGCAGCAGCACTTGGCAGTTGGCGATTCCTCCTCCTCGCAGTAGTCTCTTTACTGGGCTCCTAGAACAGTACTCGCACTTTTCCTCTTCCCACCCTGTAAACAAAGCTAAGGTAAACCCAGATCAAACTGATCTGTCTACTTGGAAGTTTTGGGTGTTTACTTGGTCCTGCGGGTCCCAAACTAAATCTTGATTCCGTCATCTACATAAGATGGCACCATTTTCCTAATTACTCAGGATAGAAACCTTGGAATGATGCCTGGTGCTGCTTTTGCTCTTACATCACACATCCAGTTTGTTGTCCAATCCTGCGCTAGCTGCCCTTGCCAGCATGTTGCAATAACTTGTTAACTGTTCTATCTCATCCCAGCTCCCCCTCTAGTCTCTCCTCCCCAGCACAACCAGAATGTTAGTCAGTGATGAGAGAGTGGTGAATACAGTAATGTAGACCTCGGTGCATAGTACGGTATCTGAATCATGTCAAATTGTGAAAGAATATGTAAGTTAAATCCCCTGTCTAGGATTTTCACACCTCTTTTAATCTAACCCCAAATATCTTTTAAAAACACCAGTTTCACCCCCGCTTCTTTGCTTCTATTGTGCTCTTACCTGAAATGAGCTGCTTCAACTCCTTTCTACCTCAAAGTCTAGCCTTCCATCTTCTAAAAAAAAAAAAAAAGCCATTCTGTTCTAAACACTGCCTTTTCCTTTGTCCATAAATCTATCGAGCATTTAGCCAATGCTTAAGCCTACGACCTGTACAGTCTCCTTGACTCTTCTTCCCTCCACATGGAATCAGCAAGTGCATCTCACAGACTCTCCTCCTACCTCTATCTGCTTGCCACCATTCTAGCGCCAGTCGCCATCATCTCCTCCTGTCATTTCCAGTGGAAAACCCTTGAAGGTTTTCCACTGCACTCAGCCTGAAGACAAAATAACTGATCTTTCTTTACCAGAGCCTACATTTCTAGACTCTTCCGCCCATGTTCTACATTTAATATACAAAGAACTCCTTTCTCAACACAGCACCTATGAACACACTATCCTTCTGGCTAGTTCCTGGCAGTCAGGGCTCAGCCTTTGGTTCTCTTCTCAGCAGGCTGACCCTCCCTGCACGTGCTCCCAAGCACCCCGTACCATCTCTAGCCTCACCGCCTACTCGACCCCCGGTTCATCATCAGGCTTCTCCACCAGTCAGCCAGCTCTGGGAGAGCAGGAGTGTGTCTTGTGTACCTTCCTACCTACAGTATCCACCCCACATTAAATTCAAGCTCCTCCTTACGTACCCTTGTCGGATATCCCCCGGCACTTACAGACTAGACCACTGTACTGAATAGCTGTGCTATGACGATGTACGCTCTCCTACTCTCGTGCACCATAAGCCTTTGCGGACGGAAGCTGCTGCGGAGGCCAGCAAAGGAAGTGCCTTATGTGCCTGTGGGTGGATGGTGGTCCGTACCTGGTAAGTCTCAATGGGGCGGTTCTCCATGTTGAGATCCCAGACTTTAACGGTCAGATAGTCTCTGGTCATGATGTACCTCCCACTGTGGCTGAACTTCACATCCGAAATCGAAGAGATAATTTCAGAGAAGAACGACCTGTTGCTTGGATCTTCAGGCTCTTCAAAAACTACAGAACAGAAGCAAAACAAGACAAAATTAGCACATCCTTAGCAACGAACTAGGGAGCCAACAGTCTAACTTGGAGTAGAATCTGAGGGACATAAAGGAGTTACTGAGAACCTGGAAGTAGAGAAAGCGGTCACCGGGTGTTCTGTATTTTGTTTCAGAGAAGGACCCAGCTGGGACCTGTACCGTCCAGAGATCTGGCACAGAGCCTTGCCAAGCTCCGAGTCGATGTAACCATTTCGTAATTCCCCTGGTCTGTGTGTGTCACTGCTCCTATCAACACTTTGAGATGCTTAAAAAATGTGTTGATGGCTTTTTTGAGATATAAAATTACATAGCATAAAATCTGCTCATTTGAAGTTTATAGTTCCCTGGTAGTTTTCCGTATAATCACATAATTGTATAAGCATCACCACTGTCAAAATTTCAAACTTTCTCATCAACTGACACCCCCTCCCCCCAAATTCCATACCCATTTATAGTTACCCCTCATTCCCTACTCCTGCAGCCCTAGGAAATGACTAATCTGTTTTCTTGCTTTATGAAATTGCCTGACCTGGAAACTGCCCACGGATGGAACTGTAGGACATAGATAGATAGAGCTTTCCTTGACTGGCTGCCTTCCGTCCGCATCCTGTTTCCACGGTTCATCCGCGCTGTGATAGATACCAGCACTTCTTCATTCCTTTTTACGGATGAGTAACAACCCATTATACGGATGTACCACATTGGGCTTATCGAGTAATCGCCTGATAAACACCTGGGTTTCTGCTTTGCGGCTATTACGGACAGTGCTGCTATGAATATGCACGCACACGCTTGTGTGTGGACATTTATTCGCGTATCTCTAGGTCACAGTTTTTAACAGTCACCTGGCTGAGCCTCAGTCACGTCTTTCTTTTGTGTATACTGTCCATTTACGCTGGTCCAGGCTCTCAGTAGCTCCAGCCGTTCCTCTTCCACTTAGAGAGATGAATGTAAGCCTCCCCAGTGGGACAATAGATCCCATGAGAAGCTGCCGTGCTATGTCTCCCCACTTGGCTTTTGAACTTCTCTGGTACAAATTGAATGTCTAGAATACAGCTTAGTATATCTTAACCTTTCCTTTCTATGCCTGATTGTTCTGCCTTCATTGACTCAAATTCTGAGGGACTCACAGGCCTCATCTTTCTCTTCTATCTTAGCCTTCGACGATCATTTTGTGGAAGCTGCCCACACTTGGTCTGGCCCACTTATTTAATAGGACCTCAGGTACTCTCACATTATGATTTAACAATCCTTGCGTTTGTTTTTATCTCAACTGCACTGTCAGCTTCTTTCTGGTTTTTCTTTGTACTGAAAGTCTTGCACACAAATGTTCAATAAACGTGTTGTGTGATTAGAACCAAAGCTAGACCAGCCAATGAATTCTTTGCCATCTGGGGGCTCAGCATGTGTGATGGGGAGTTATATGCATTTGTCCATACTTACTTTTCACCTATAACAATGATAATTGAGTTGGTTCCACTTACCAAGCGTTTGTATCACAATTTTAGGCTAAACGGAACACCAATCTGCAAGTTAACACAGCCTCCAGAGATTTCTCTTTCCTGCCTGCTCAGTACACCCAGAGTCAGTATCAAATTCCATGCAGAAAACCTAAGGCTATAATGAGTTGCTTTCAAACCTTGCTGAATTAAACTCTGAGCCAAACCAAAATACTGTCGCCTCACCATTTAAGAGCAGCTCAAAAACCTGTCATCAATCAGCACTGAACTTGAGAATTAAACCCACTGACACAGAAAAATCTCTTGGACTTTCATCAAGCACTCAGGAAGGCCCCTGGACTCTGACTGGTGTCCTCATAGTCGAGAACTAGATTTTCACATTAGTTTCTGCTCCAGGGAATCTCATTAGGGCTTGGGACTTAGAAACTCTGGGCAAGCCCCATGCAAACCTCTCAACAGACCAGACAAGTGGGAGCCCTGGAGGGTGGTCATCTCCACCTGACGCACCTGCAGTAAACGGGGAGGGATCAGCGCACTGCCCTCTGCAATCCATCAGCTTTTGCCTCTCACTTACCAGCTGTTCACATTTTATTTACTACTCCGAGATTCAGTTTTCCCAGCTGCAGAAGGGGGACGCATATTGCTTGGAACATATGATTGGCACGTTGTAGGTTCTCAATAAATGTCAGGAGCTATTTTTATCCTCATTAGCATGCACTGGTTCTGTATCGGCCAATCCTGTTTTATCCCAGACTGAGACTTGGGGACTGAGGACTATAGGACTTGCGGGCTATTTCAGCGACATGAAGAATGTTTACAAGGTTCTACCTAGCAATCCGTTCTCTGTATACATGGTATATCGGGATGCTAGCGTAGCAACCTTGTAAAGCCTGAAAATGACAGCCCCGGATGATGGGGGGGAAATGAAAGAAGACAATTCTTTCATCAGCCCACACTAATTATTATGTAAGACGCAGAGGGCAGGTTACAGGCAATGGACTGGCCAGCATAGCACTTTGCAGCCTATTCCATGTCTATGCCTATCCAAGTCTTAATAGCAACTCTGTGACTTCTTTCATTCATTCAGCAGCAACATTTCATAGTATTGATAATTACTGTTTATGGGAAGCTTCCTATGTTCCAGGCCCTGTGCTTTACGTGTTTAATCTCATTTAATCCTTACACTAATCTTCTCACATAGGAACGATTCTTTATCTCACAGATGTGAAATACTAGGGCACAGAGAGGTTTTGTCGCCTGAGGACAACAGAGCCTGACTGAGGCAGAGCTGCATTTGGCACTCAGAGCCAACGGACCTCAAAGTCCTTATTCTGAACATGATGCAGTTCCACCCTGTATCAGGTCCAAGACCTTATTTGCATAGCTGTGAAAAGGTAACCAGCGCGAAGTCTACATAGAATCATGGAATCACAAAGCTGGAAGGTTCTTTTCCCCCTGGTCATCACACTAAATATTTGTTATTGTGTATTAATTAGATGACAGTGAGTGGAAAGGCTTAATGGTGACTGCTCCCACTCTATCCTTTTTATTGCACTGAAGTCCTCGAAAGAATCAACTCATTTCAAACATGTAAGGAGCACAGTTTCCACACCAAGGGCCCATGAGTTTAAGCCTTACACCATCACCAGCAGCCATAGGTTGGGGACCTCAGGACTTTGTATGACTCCAGACCCTCATATCACAATAAGCCCGGACCTTCAGGCCATCTCTCAACCCTGGATTCCTGCCTGTCAGCAGCGAGACAACTTTCCTCCCACTGCCCCTCTCCTCCAGTTTCTATGCATTGGCTTTTAATATATTTTGTGTCTCCTTAGATGCAAACTCTAGGAGGGGAGGAATTTTTGTTCTGCCCTGCTGTATCCCCTCAAACACAGGACACGCTCACTAAATATGTTAGATGAATGCATATTGACAAATCATTTTAAATTTTACAGAAAAATACTTAACTCAGTAGGTCCTGAAAGGAACATATCTAAGCAATGCTCTATTCGCCTCGAATTTGTCTCAATCCCTTGAAAAGTAGGAATAGATACAGTCCATAGGAAGTCATCCGTAAGTCAAAGTTTTCACTAATTCAGCCTGAACAATCCCTTCCCAGCTATGTAAGTGTCTTTTACACACATGCACACACACGCAGAACACCTAGTACGTGACCGAGAACATTCAAAGTATTTGTTTTTGGACAGACACGTGCCAGGCCCTGTCCTATGTACCAAGGACACCAGCAGCAAGATCCAGTCCTACTCTCATGGAACTCACAGGCCAGAGGAAATGAGAAACGTTAACCAATCACACACATTTAATTACAGATGTGAGTAAGTGAGATTTTTACTGCATTATCAGAGGGAAAGAAAGGTGCTGGGGAACCAGGTAGGGGAATACAAACAGAATATCACTGTGTGTTCCATGTAATTTACTAAAGACGTGGTACAAAAAAGATCGAGTGCCTGGGTATTTCTCTTGGAAACCCTTGGCTTAGCATTAACAATCCTGCTGACCTACATGGTTTCCAACTAGCTTCTAGAAAATAAAATCATTAGGGGGAGAAAAGAAGAGATCTTTGACAGAAGACAAGCTTTGCTCCCTGTGCGAGGAAGGACTCGGGATGAAAATCCTAACAGCCCAGACCGAGGCCCTGGGGATGCGTTAGATTTGCTGGCAGGGAGCGTGTGTCTCAGACCCCAAGGACAGCACTAACGGCAGTCATGATATCTGTGATTTCTTGGTCCTCGTGCTTTGCACAATGATCCCATTCATGCTCACACTTACCAGGGTGGTACTCTCGCTGTCCTTGCTTAAAGATGAGACAGACCAAGCTAGGCGGAGCTCGGGATGGTAGAGTTAGTGAGGAGTAGCTGCGGGCTTTCAAAGGACCATCTGCCCGCCTCCCCGTTACACTGTCTCCACAAGCAGGCCTTCCCTTGCTCTGGCACTGTCAGTTCTCTGATCAAACAACCGAGTCAGAGTGGGCTCCCCATGTTCTAGATGTACCTCTGATGCCCGCTTCTGTGCCTCTGCTCCTCACCTTCCCATGTGCCCTTCTTGGGACACTGGAAAGACGATCAGCTGGGAGTTGTGGATGCTATGCTGGACTCCAGGCTGGACGCAAATTAGTGACTCCTAATAATACTTACTAGCTGTTGAACAATTACACTGTGTGCTTTGCACATAGTAACTTACTCAACAGTCACAGGTATTATTTCCCTTTTGGACAAATTGGTCTAGTCAGTCAACTCAGACACGGGTTCTACTGCTCACAGGAGTCAGAGCAAGTGTTTTAACTTGGTCTATTGCCAGGCTGTGCTTTTAACCTCTGACCTGCCTCTCATTTCAATGGCGGGACCACCGTCGGCTCTCTGGACCTGTTTTCTTGTGTCATATGAAGGAGGTATGATCGTCTACCAGGTGCCTTCCACCTCTCAGATCATAGTATCAGTGAATTCCAGTGGTCTTGTCTTTCAATTTTCTTCTACCAACACCCCGTCCTCTAGGCTAGCCCTCCTGAGGTGACTTCCGTGGAACACTCAGGAATATATCAGGGGTACCGGATTCTGAGGGCAAAAGAGCTTGAGAAACTCCTACTCAGTTCTAGGGGTTGACAATGCAATCAGCCTATTAAAGGTGCTGAGAAGTCCTCAGGCAGAAAAAAATCACTCTCCTTTAGGAGTCCAGGTTTCTCAGCTTTTGCACTAGTGAATTTGGGGACGGACCATGCTGTGTTGCGGGGCACTGTTGGGTGTTTAGAGCATCCCTGGCCTCTGCCCACGAAGTCCCCTAGTCCCAGACGGGATAGCCCAAAATGGCTTCAGAAATTGCCAACTGTGCCCTGGTGGGGGGGGCCTGACTTGCCCCTGGCGGAGAACCAACTGCTTTTGTCCTGCTTTCAGCTCTTACTGGATCACACTACCGCCCTCCCCCCATTTCATTGTTTTGTTTTGTTTTGTGTTTTTTGACACATCACTTGCAGCCCATATTTTCTCTAGTACAGATTTCCTCAGAACACCTGGGGTTACAGCGCTACAGGCAAGAGCAACTGACCCTTCTTGTAAGTTCTACAGCTGTATGAGGTGTCCCGTGCAGAAGGAGTTTTGTGTTACAACATGCGCAGCTAGGAGCATGTCTGCACGGAACCAAGCATACGCTTCCACACGGTACCTGGCACAGCGCTGTTCGCCTGGGAGAATGCAGGCCAGAGAGTGACTGAAGCCAGGATCTGCATCCTGGGAAAGAGGTAAAGGAACGAGACCGAGGGAGAGTTCAGAAGAAAACTGCCGGGGCACCTGGGTGGCACAGCGGTTAAGCGTCTGCCTTCGGCTCAGGGCGTGATCCCGGCGTTATGGGATCGAACCCCACATCAGGCTCTTCCACTATGAGCCTGCCTCTTCCTCTCCCACTCCCCCTGCTTGTGTTCCCTCTCTCGCTGGCTGTCTCTATCTCTGTCGAATAAATAAATAAAATCTTTAAAAAAAAAAAAAAAAAAAAAAAAAAAAAAAAAAAACTTTAAAAAAAAAAAAAAAAAAAAAAAGAAGAAAACTGCCGACTTGGGAGAAACCGAAAGCTAAAACCACCTGCATTACAACCGGGATGGAAGGTGGCGGAAGCATGCTGCGTGCCCGTGTGGGCTCCGAGGCCGGGAGAAGAGAGGCTGGAGGGAACCCAGAGTCTGTTCCTGAGTGTGACTCCTTTCACTGAACCTCACGCTGGACGCGCCCCAGAACCCCCGTCCATGGTGCCATGCCTAAGAGGACAGGGGTTCCAAGCTCAGCAGGCCTGGGCTGAACCGCAGCTCTGTTGCTTCTAAGTTACGAAGCCCTGGACGGGTGGCCTGCCTCCTTCCAAGCTTCATTTACCTTAGCTGCCAAATGGAGTACCTACCTTGGAGGGGAGAGGAGATGGATCTTTCGTGTCGAGCACTTGGCATAGTGCCTGGATGCAGAACAGCAGAAAGAGCGTGCTGCTTTAGGCAAGTGTGGTGTGACAGGAGCCCAAAAGCCTCATGTGTTTTTCCACTGGGGCAAGATTGTAAGAGCTACCGGTTGTGAAATGGATTTCTAGGTCTTCTACCCGGGCTGGCACACAGACACACCATAGCGTGTCCCTGGACTGTCCCTTGGAATGCACCTTCCCTGGGACAAGTGGTGGTGATGGGGGGCTGAACAATGTCACCGCTGCCCTGGCTTGGATGACTCAGGCGGAGGAGAGGGAGATTGAAGGAAAGAAGGCAGGCAGATGTGAAGGCTGGTTCATGATGAGAAAGGCCCAGACTCAGAATCAGGCACGGGGGTTTAAATTGCTCACTTGTGCTGACATGTCTTCGGCGGAGAAGTACAGCTGGCGTGCTTTTCTGTTTGGAGACATGGCTGACAACCTCCCCATAATGGGGACACGACTACAGAGGGAGGCAGATGGCAATTTTCCTTCAGAGAGATGCAGGCAACAGTTTTGCCCCCGGAGAGAAACGGCTCGACAATTGAGACGCAGCCAGTAATTTTTACCATCTAGAAGCCGCATCCGGTAATTCTGCCCAATGAGAGAAATGGCCAGTAATTTTCCCAGGGAGGGTAAGAACTCCCACGGACGGATCATGCTGGCCTTTCTCCAGCTGCGGACGGTGAGAGAAGTTTAAGACTTAATTAGTGGCAACTGTACCACCCTGGGCCTCATGACACAGTCCCCAGACACGGGCTGCAGAATGCCAGAGATGCGAGATCATATCAAGAATGAGACCAGATGCAGACTCAGGATTCTGCGTTGGGAAAGAGTGATGCCCAGTGACTCTTCCTTAGCGATTTTCCATACAGCCCTTCATTAATTCTACAAATAACTGTTCAGCAGTGAACACGGCGGCAACACAGCGCATAGCATCACGGAGAGTGAACGCCAAATCTAGAAGGGTCCCGGACTTTTGTATAACTTTGCAGAATAGATCAGCTTATATGATATACTTCACAAACAAATCTTTTAATAAACAATCAAAGTTAAAAAAAATTTTGGACTCATTATTTCTTTTTTTAGAGAAGAAAAAACGGACTACAACTCAGAGGGAGGAGACATGACGGGACAGGCAGGTAGGGTCTGACCTGGCTGGTGTGACAGCGGAAGGCTTAGTAACAGGCTGAAGCTCAAGGGATCGATAAGCACTAGATAGATCAGAGGTCAGCAGACCGCCCGTGTCAAGAGCCATGTAGCAAGAATGTTAGGCCTTAAGGGCCATTTGGTCTCTGTTGCAGCCATCGTAGTGTGAAAGCAGCACAGATGATCCGGAAACAGATGACCGTGTATTCCCATCAAGTGTTCTTCGTGGACACTGAAATTTCAGTTTCATCTAATTTTTTACACGTCATGGACAGCATGGTTTCTTTTCGATCGATCATTTAAAAATGCCAAGCCCTCATTCTTCACTAGAGTTGTACAAAAACAGGTGGTGGGCCATATTTGGCCTGGAGACCATAGTTTGCTGACCCCTGATGACGATGGTCAGGGGATGGGAGGGGTGCCTCCTATGCTTGACAGGGCTGTCAGCAGGAGTAAGCACATTTCGGGGGGACAGTGGGATCGGAGGACGGCTGTTGGTGCAGAGACGTCCTGTGGAAAGCCTGGAGCATGAGATCGTGGCTTAGTAACTGCAAACGTGCTTTCCTCAGGTACATGTGCAAGCCTCGAACTGGAGAGGCTGATGGACTCTGGAGGCAGACACCCTCGGGCTCGAACCCGTGCCCCACCATTTACAGGCCGGATTGTCTTTTTCAAGTTTCCATAACTTTCTGAGATTCAGATTCCTTATCTTTATTATTTTTTTAAAAAAAGATTTTATTTATTTATTTGACAGAGAGAGACAGCCAGCGAGAGAGGGAACACAAGCAGGGGCAGTGGGAGAGGAAGAAGCAGGCTTCCAGCAGAGCAGGGAACCCGATGCGGGGCTCAATCCCAGGACTCTGGGATCACGCCCTGAGCTGAAGGCAGACGCTTAAACGACTGAGCCACCCAGGCTCCCCTGGATTCCTTATCTTTAAAATGCAGATACCATTTTAAGAATCAAAAGGGAGAAAAGCAGGTAGGATGCCTACTGCAGGTAGGTATAAGGCACTTGGACAGGTATGGAGGTCACGAAAGTGAGGGAGAGAGGCAAGGACCCTGTGTGCTTTGATTCTGTCTTTAACAAAGAGTGGGGGCGGGGGGCCTACTTACTTATCATGGCTGGGAGCTTTTTTTTTTTTTTTAAAGGCAGAAAAGTTGCTTGTTTCCTCTGTGGTAGGTAGAAAAAGCTCCCTGAGCTCAAGATGTCCATGCCCTCCTTCCTAGAACCTGTGATTATCTTACAGAGCCAAAGGGAATGCAGGTTGCTAATTACGTGACTTTAAAATGGGAAGATTATGCTAGGTTACCTGGATGCACCTAAAGGAATGAAGGTCAGTGTCAGAGTGACCCAATGGAACAGGGTCTCCACGGCCACCTCTGGCTTTGAAGCTGGAGTAAAGGGGCCAGGAGCCAAGGAATGTGGGCTGCCTATAGAATCAGGAAGAGGCAACAAAACGGGTTCTCCCACAGAGCCTCCAGAAAACAACAGGGCCCTGCAGGCATCTTGATTTTAGGTGACCTCCTGACCTTCAGAACTGTCAGATCATTTTGTATTGTTTAAGGTCATGACATTTACTATGTTTGTGGTAATCCGTTACAGCATCAAGAGGAAATTAACACCTCTCTTTACCCGTATTATCAAAGGAAGGGGAAAGAATTTTTGCGCTCTTGTGTCCAACCTGACTCTGGGAAGCTGTCCTGATGTCCCTGGGCCTCGTGGCCGTTCTGTCTCACCCACGCCCTCTCAGCAGTTGCTGCTCCCCAGCTGGCCTGGAAAGCAAGCCAGCATGAGCTGTGATCGGTGTGCTGCTTTCAGGGGAGCTGGTGAACCAGCACGGCCCAGGCACTCTCTCCTCCCCGCGTTCCTGCCCCTGTCCGGCTGCTGCACCCACAGGCTGACACAGTCCAGAGGGACCAGGACAGAGAAGCTGCAAAGAGAACAAGCAGGGGGCCCAGACACCAGGAGGGTGGAGCAGAGCAGGAGACTACCTGTGATCCTAACGAGTGCTGGGTAACTCTTCCCAAAGCAATGCCCCTTCCCTGCAAAGACGCCTCCTCTGTCTCCCCACTGCCAACAGCCAACAGAGCCGCCTCCTCGGCCTGCCCTCCAGGGCCCTCTGTACCAGGCCGCAGATCGGGCGCCCTTCTCTTCTGTTCCAGTACTGCACTGGGCCTCACTGGCCCACTCCTCATTTGCACCAGGGTCGGAGAGCTCCTGCCTGCAGGGGCCCGGCGCCAGTGAGGAGGACGAAGCAGGCGTGGACTCACAACAGGGAGTGGCAGGGACTGTGGCAAACGGCTGTGTCCATCACCGACACAGAGGGCAGTTTCCACTCAGCTCCAGCTGATCGCTGCCATGCAGGAATGCGGGTCCAGCAGAGCCAGACCGTCTCCCCTGTGAAGTCTAAGTTTTTCTGAGAAATCCAGACATTTTATTGTTAGCGATCAATTCACACATTTTAGCGGGTGGGCAAATAGAGTTCATCTGTCAGCCGTGTGGGCTGTTGTCGGTGATGTGTGGGCCACATCCTGAAATGATGATGCCCAGTGTTTATGGGGCACTTAGTGGGTGGTAGCCCTTGACGGCTCACACCTTCCTGACGTAGCCTGGGCTGCTACTGCAGGAGAGAATAGATGGGTGGCTGATCGACAACAGAAACTGTGCACAGTTTTAGAGGCTGCAAATTTGAGAGTCAGGTGCCAACTGGATCAAGCTCTGGGTTGCAGATGGCCAGGGTCTTCTTGTATCCACGCAATGGAGAGGGTGGCAGCCTCTTTGATCTGGGCACGTATCCCATACGTGTGGGTTCTATCCTCATGATGCAATTACCTGCTAAGGGCCCCACCTTCGAACACCATCACGCTGTATTAGGATTTCAACATGCGAATTCTGAAGGGACACACAGATTCTATCCAGAATACCACTCTCTTCTCCTCTGTTTCTCTGCCTCCTGTTCTTTTCCAAGAAGCCTTCTTTGACCACCTCAGCCGTCTATAAACTTTCCTTCCTTTAACTGGTTAATTTGGCCACCCTCTCTATTTTATTAAAGAACATAGGTATATGTTGAGAACTTGCAAGGAGCTAAGCAATCCTAGTGCAGGGGGCAGGCCCCGCAGAAGGGGGCAGGAGTGACGGCAGCATGTGGCACCTGTCAGGCACTGCCCCGGGTGAGAATGAGCTCCATCTCCCCCAGCTGAGGAATCGGGGGGCTTGGAGAGACCGGGACCACGTGCTCCCTGAGTGAGGACAGCATCTTAGAGCCTCATTAGCTCTGGGGTTAGACATTTATCATGAAGGAGCCTCAGTTGGAACCTGTGATCTAAGGAGAGGGGAAGCAGGAATGTGTGTTTGGCAGAGGGCGTACCTGCCAATCTAAAGGCCAAATTTGGGCTAACATCCACAGACGAGTGTATTAATTGGGGCCCGTTTGTTCTTCCTTTGGGAGGAATAATCACTTATGAGCCACGCAGGGTTGGTGTCTGAGAACTGTCATTCTGGAAAGATGCTGATTGGAGATTTTGGGGCACACTGTCTCCGGCCTGCGGCGGGGAAGGGAGGCGGGCCCATCCAGACGACATGATGACTTGGTGGGGGGGGGGGTCTCGACAGGCGCCTCATGAAGAAACCTGGTCACAGTGAGGCGTGGCTTCATAAGGGCTCATATTCGGTCTTTTCCTCAGTGCGAGGTCTCTCTGTAAGGTGGGTGAGTAGCAAAGGCGTCCGTGGGTCCTTATGCTTCCCACTGCGGAAGTGCAGGTTCCCATAGCTGCTGGAACATGACAGCGGTGTCTTCAGGTCCCTGGGCCCACTCTGTACATGACCGGTTAGAGACTGCTAGTCTCCCTGATTTCTCTCTCTCTCTCTCTCTCTCAAAATTTGTTCCCAGCAGGAAGCTTTGGGCAGCTGCTCCAGGAGAAGCCTGCGCTCCCCAGGGAGCCTCTGCCCGAGTGGAAGGGACTGTGAGCGTGTGGTCGTTATTAGGGCTGACTGCTGGGAAGCTGGTTGTCATGGCACCACCGAGGCCGGGCCTGCACTCCCACGATGTCACCATTTTCCAGGCTCAGTACATAATCACTGCAAGGAGAGGCACAAACACGGAAAGGGAGAGGGGAGCGGCTCCCTGCTGACAGTAATCTCCTTGCAGAGGGCAGAGAGGGGTTCAAGGCTGAGTGGGAGGGTCTGTCTGGAGCCGGGCCAAGCACCGTAGGGAGAGGGACCGGCTGTAGGCTGGTTATCACTTCACTGTGTTCTCAAGGCTCCTGTGCAATGCCTGTGTTCCCAGCACTGCTTTCTACAGGAAAACATTGTTCCTAACCCCAGTCAGACCTGTGTCTCGAATGTTCCTGGAGCTCGCATACGTGGCGTAGGAATAGCTCCTGTGTCGGAGTGCACGAGTAATAGCCTCACATCTCTCTACGCACGTGATATTCCGTTGTGTTCTCTCAACATTTTACAGATGAAGAAATGAGGCTCTGAGGGCCGTCTGCCCCTAGCCCAGGCCAGGAGGAGGCAGAGCTGGAATGTGAACCCACCTGCAGCTCTCTGGGCCACTACTGTCCCCCATTCTACATCATTTGTCCTCTAGTCCCATGATCAGGAGAGAAGACCCCTTCAATCTGGAAATGATGACACCAGAGGGCAGGGCTCCAGGACAATGCAGAAGAGTGGTCGAAGGATTAAACGTCTGATCTGGGCATCAGCTGTGTGCTCTCAGCCATCACAGAGAATTCACCAGGGCAGAGAGATCTCTTATAGATGTAACACAGTGCGGCGAGGGCAAAGTGGAGGGCAGTCACCGGACTGGCCTAGCACCTCATTACCCACTGGCCACCCCCTCTCTTGTTCTGCACTGGCTCCACACAGACTGTCCCCACATGGGCCCCCCTTCCCCTCCAAGGAGCCTCCAGGACCTTGAAGAGAGAATGCATTTTGCAATCGCTGCAGAAAATACAGGCTGTGACCCTGAGCAAGCACTCTGGCTTAACGACCTGGTCAGGGGGAGGACAGGAGGGACAGTCCGTACCCCATTCTCGTTTTGAGTCTGGCTGAAGACGAAGCCATCCCCGCACCGCCGCTCACACACTTCCCTGCAGCGCGCTCCGGGCTCCTGCTCAGCAGGTGCGCGGGCAACGCGGGAGCCAAGGTCTGTCGGAGTCCGGAAAGCCAGACTCCGCCAGTGGAACGCCTGAGCCCCCCTCTGCCCTCCCGGTACCTGGCTCACCCAGCCACCACCTGCTCTGGCCTGGTGAGGCAACGACGGGAAGAATCTCTGCGGCGTTCTTGCTCACAGCTTCAGCCGTGGGCTTTAACCTGGGTTTGAATCTCGGCTCTGCCAAGAGTAGATCTTTGACTTTGCCCAAGTTACTTGCTCTCTGGAGCCCCCGTTTTCTCATTTACAACTCAAGTTCATGGATTGTTGGGATAAGAATAAAATAGTAATAAATACTGAGTGCTTTCTGTGGGCTAGGCATTACCTCACGGACTCCCCCTAACAACGTAATAATGCAGGCTCCACTATCGGCCCCATTTTGTAGAGGGAAACACTGGGACTTACAGAGCTTACGTGCAAGAAGTTAGGTCCAAGTTACCCACACTGGGTTTGTCTGACCCTAGACCAGTGCTACTGACCACTGGACTATGTGTCCTCTCTCTATCCTCATTAAAAACCCACTTTCCAAACCACAAGTCTCACCAATCCCTGTGACTGGCCTTTACGGTTTACCTTCATAAAGCTCAACAGAGCTGGGAATGCCATACCAGAAAGCTCTCTGCTCCACTGCTTCCTCTCGTACTCCCTGTCCCTTCTTCTCCCTCCCGCCGCCCCCCACCCATCTCCTTCTGGACACCTGATTCAGAAACAATCCCTTTCTTCCCTGAACTTCCAGACCAGAGTTCTCAGGTTCTCATCAGGACACAAAAGTCAGAACATCATAAAACACTACAATATTACCCTTAAAGGAGGTTATTATCTATACCTCGGTATTAAATAATATATGATTTTGTACTACAGACATATATACAGACCACAAATGTTTCAGGAACACTTCTAGGAGGAAAGCTTAAAACTGAGAAAATTCTGCGTTTTAGCTCATTTGACTGTCCTGGGCACCGGGACGAGGTAACACCCAGTGCCTTTATTTCTATCCTTGGCTTCTGAACCACAGCACCAGTGTATCGTGAGACACGCCACATTTTATCTGATGTTTGTTCTTTTATAAACAGGTCCCCTACCCTTCATCCATTCCCTCGCTAAGTATGATTTCGCATGCAGGCTAGGCCAGGCGCTGTTTGGGAATGCTTCTGCTCCTTGCTGACCTCCTTAGGGGCGAGCAACCGTGTGCTGTATTAATATGCATCTGGACTGACGTGAATACAGAAGAATCTCGGTAAACGGGGACTGAAAAACATCATGATTAGGAACTTTGGGGAACACCCGGGACACACCGAGGATGACATTTGGCGTGGGAGTTCATTTTAACCATGTAACACGACAGTCAGCATAAATCCTATATAGTCAGCGTTTTCTCTCTCAGACGCTGGGGATCTAAAGTTCACGTTCAATGTAAAAACGAAGTTGGTGTTAGAAACATTCCATAGTTACAGATCCTCTCATCTGGCGGAGGTTAAGTCTATTGAGCCAGGGACAGCATCTTACACGTCTGCCTATCCTGTTGTGTTGAACACAATACCTGACTCACATTTATTGACCGGTCGGTTCCTTGCTTTGTTTGATCTCACCATCTTTTTTCCTAAGCTGGGTGATCCTATTGTCACCTTTCAGTGACAATTTCATGACATTATGGGGATTTCGAAATGATACCAAAATTTCAGGGTGAACGAGTCGACCCCAGAATTAGGGATGCCCATCCATAAGATAAATCCTATTTAAATCTTTATGTTCAGGTTAAAGATGTGAGACAAGATAGAAGCAAGTATCATTATAAGCTTGGTGGGGGTGAGCCTTCCCCTGCCCTCGGCTGCCTCTGGGCTGTGCCTGAGGACGATGGGAGGCCAGCAGGTGCTCGGAGTAATTCAGCAGATAAAGGGACCTGTTCTGATGGGGCTGGAGGCCGCGTGAGTGGCCAGCAGATCTCACAACTCAGTTATGGATGCCACCTACTGAGCTGTCAAAATAGAATCATGTGAACGGCACAGGGGGCTCGAATTAGCCGATATGCTTAAACACGGGTCAATTACACACGTGAGAGAGTCCCCATTCCCTTCTCTATCCTCCAGTGCTGAGCAAGTCGGAAGGTGGCTGTATTCATTATAGGAAGAAATAAACCCAGGATAAACCCACGATCTTTGTCGGTGTATTAGATTTAACTTTTCTGGATTTTCATTTCCTCGAGCTGCAAAAAGGAGGAAATACTCTGAACTCACAGGGTTTTGTGAAGATCAGTACGATAACAAACAGAAGGGGCTCTGTAAATGGTAGAATGCTAAACTATAAAAGGTATCAATATAATCGTTTATGCCTTTTTTTAAATATGAATCATATGTCCACAGAATTTGTGAGTCTCTTTCCCAAACGGTCTTTCCAGTAGTCTATGCCAGCTCCTTCACTGCCCTCCATCTGGCACGTGCTTAGGCCAAAACACTGGGCATCATCCTGGATTCTTCCCTTTACCTCTCCTTCCATATCTAGCTTGCAAACAAGTCCTGTTCACTTTACACTCAAAGCACCGCCCCACATGAGGCCAGTTTAGATCTAATCCGCTGTCGTCTCTTGCTTGGACCATTTGATACCTTTCTAACTCCTCTCCCAGCATCCACTTTTCTTCCTCACATTTCATTCTTTACATATCCTGAGTGATATATTTACAAGTCTATTCATGGTTCTTTTTTTTTTTTCTTCAAGATTTTATCTATTTCAGAGAGAGAGAGAGCGAGTGAGCATGAGGCAGAGGGAGAAGCAGACTCCTCACCGAGCAGGGAGCCCAATGCGGGGCTTGATCCCAGGACCCCGAGATCATGACCTGAGCCGAAGGCAGACGCTTAACCGACTGAGCCACCCAGGCTCCCCGAGTAGACATGGCACTCCTTTGCACAAGCCCTCCTAGATTTTCTCTTCCCACATAAAATAGAGGCCAAATGCTCTACTCTGCCTACAGGGCTACCAAGTTGCCTGACTCCTAAGCCCTTTGCATGGAATACCCTGGGAGTGAGGCCTGGGGGTTGTGTGGGGTGACCCCTGAATCCCAGTGATCCCCTAGTGATCTCGAATGAGTTCCCACTGGGGTCTTGTGTGACCTCAGCTACCAGCCTGCTCCTCCCAGTCCCCTTCTTGCTGCTCCCTTCCCCACACTACAGACAGACAAACTGGTCTTCCTCTGCCCCTCAATCTGGCCAGCGCAGTCCAGACTCAGAGCCTTTGCATTTGCTGCTGCTACTTCTCCAGACACGCTTTTGACCAAATCTCATGTTATGTTATCTGTCTGTGTGTGTGTTGTCTGTCCATCTACTTGGATGGGTGCCGTGGGGGCAGGAGGTGTCATTTTCCTAGTGCCTAGAAACAGAGCCCGGCACATCGCAGTGACAATATTTGTCAAATAGGTGAATAGGAGGTTGATTACCACCATTTCAGAAACTCCTCGGCCCTTTATTTTGCCTACCTGCAAATGCCAGTGCATCCTCAAAGCTAGAAACGGGTGAACACAGGTGCGGGCAGCTGCTCTTTAGTGTGAGCCTTTTCATTTATATGAAGAGAAGCCCCAGGAGCAAACTGATCAAACTGCATGACTGGACCTGTTCTACAGGCACACGGTCAGCACCTTCACTAGGCTCCGTGCAAAAGGGACAAATAAAGAACTTCAGCCATAAGGCAGGAACCATTTAGTGGGAGAGACAGCAATGGAAACAGAATTTCAACTGATATGATCAGGTGGTCAGATGGAGGGCATTGGGTCCTACTTGGCGAAACGTGAAGATGCTAATAGGCAGGGCTATGACTCCTGAAGGATGTCCACGTCCTAATCCCAGAACTGGTGAATATTTCACCTTTCATGGCAAAGGGGAATTAAGATCATAAATGGAATTAAGGTTGCTCATCAGCTGACCTTAAACTAATATTAATCCGGCAGACACAATGCACTCATAGATGTCCTTACAAGCGGAAGAGGAAGGCGGAAGCGCAAAGTCAGAGTGATGTGCTGTGCTAAGGACTTGTCCCACTGTTGCAGACTTCAGCTAAAGGGGCCAGAAGCCAAGGAATGATGGTAGACTCTTAGAAGTTCAAAAAACAAAGATATGGACTCTCCCTTGGAGACTCCAGAAGAGCACAGCCCTGCCAACACCTTGATTTTAGCTGGTGGGACCCATGTCAGACTTTTGACCTCCAGAACAATTAAATGATACATTTATGTTGTTTTTGGGAAATTTGTGATAATTTGTTACATCAGCCAGAGGAAACTAATACACAGAGGTAGAGGTGAACTTTCTGATGTCACCTGTGGTAGGAAGGGACAGGCTACTCTAAGACCCATCCTGCCCAGGCCAGTGCTTCTCCTGGGGGCAAATTTCTTCCGGGTATTCCCTTGACGAAGTTTCTCTTGAACCTCCAAGTCAGGATGCTTACCCAGGGCCTGTGACTGGCTTGTCATGGATGAGGATGACGGCAAGTTGGCTTTGAGATGTTCCAAGTCCAAAGCAGGCAGGGCCACTTACAGTGTCACGGCCAGCCTTTCCCGCCCTGTATCTCCGGGGCTGCAGCCACGTGCCCGAGCCCACTGTGGCTCTGCTGCCTTCTCATCTAAGGCCCCTAGTGAGGGAGAGAGCAAGGCCTGGAAGGTGTCAACCGCTAATGAATGACACTTGCCTCAAAATTAATAAGCCTTCCAGTCCTTAGGAAAATGCACTCAACTGGAGTCTCCAGGATGACTAATTGACAGAACTGGTTAAATTAATCAAAAATGGAAATGAGGATGGGGAAAGGGGGAAGGGATTCTATTTTTACTCTGTGACTTGGGTCTTGGTGGCTCAGTTGTTAATGGCAGCTAAGCTTGAATGGGGTAGACACCGGGTTGGGGTGGGGGGGGCTCGTTTTGGTGAATTCTACTCCCTGTAGCAAGTCTCTGGCTTTTCCCCAAGAGGGGGTGGTGTCTGTGTGTTTGTAATCCTGTCATCAGGCAAAAGCATTTTAATAAAGGGCCTTGTCTTTTCACCTAACCTCCCCTAAAATAAACACTGTTAATTATGTCCCTGATCAATACGGAACCCCTTTTGGAAGCTGTGTCAAACCTCAGAAGTTTTAAGATTCATTGCAGCTGTACTGTTGCTGATGTCTTCGGGCACATTCAGTCAGAGACCTGGGGAATGAACCGTAGCTTTATTAAGGGATCTAGTGGAATAGAGAAGCAGGGCTTGGCAATTAAGTTTGTAGATGAGGGTGAAGAACGAGACAGTGGATTTCATGTTCTCTGCAAGGGCAGAGTTAGTTTTGCAATTGGAAGCCACTAGCCTGGGGGATCCAGTCGATGCGGATTATATGAAATGGAGCCCCATGAAATAATCCTTCTGGATGTTAGCAAAAGGTCACGCTTCTTTGATAGCTGCCAAAGAGCCAGGAAAAGAATTAATTCTTCTCTTGGAAGCAGACAGCCCTGGGTTCAAATGCCGTCTCCTTCAGTAGGATTTGCGACAAGTGCCTTCACCTCTCTGTGCCTCGTCTGTAAAGGGGAGTGACCAGAACCAATCTTCGTGGGTTGTTGTGAGGCTTACACCAAATACAGAAGAGCCATCCCACTCCACTGCACGTGCTTCTGGAGGAAAACGGAATTTCTGCTTTGGATTGTTAGGCTGGGCATCAAACTGTACCCCGTCCGCAAGAGAACCAGGCTGTTTTCCCAATGACTATACTATTCACTGAAACATCTCAGACTTGATGGCCTCAAGTGTTGCCATCTTTCCCCCACAACATGAAAACGTCAGATCATTGTCACACCAGCCCCATGACTGTAAAGGTAAGCGCACAGCAGGGTGGGTGCTGACTGTCCCTAGCCAGGCAGCCTGCCTTGGTTTCATCTGAATGAAGGGATTTCGGTAGTCACATCTTCCGCTGCCAGGGCAGACGGGCTGGGTTGCCGAAAGGGGACTCTATGCAGGACACTCACAGGTGCAGCCGGGAAGGGGCCTGGGGCTCCAGAGCCGCTCAACCCACCCCCACCCCGTCACCACTGCCCACAGCAGCCCTGGGCCCTCACCCCGGCCTTCTCTCCTCTCTTGGCTTCCACACCACTGCCCCCACCCCTCTCTCCCGCAGCCCCGGTTTCCCTGTTACCTCCCTGGTGGCTCATACTCAGCCTCGGGTCAAAGACCACCTCCTCTTCCCCCACCGCGCTGGCGAAGGTCGCTGTGCCCTAGGCTCTGTCCTGGACTGTCTGCTCCTCCCCACTGACACCCTCTCCCCTAAACCACTTCACCCCACCCATGGCTTTAAATATCCTAGCAGCTCATGACTCCTCAATTCTCTCTTCAGCCCACACCTCTCCTCTGACGTCCACACTCAGGTGTCCACGTGTTGCAGACTTCCCTACACGGACGGGTCAGACACACCTCAAGCTGGCACATCCCAAAGACAGTGCTCGGTCTTTCCACAGCAACCTGTTCCTGCCTCAGTCTCCTCGTCTCACTGCACATCACCACTATGCCCTCCGTCACTCCAGACCAAAACCTATGAGTTATCTGAGGCTCCTCTCTTTCTAGACCTCTCCACTGCCAGCCTCTCAGCGGCTCCGCTGAGCTCTCTCCTCAGGTGGTTCGGCATCTGTCCACTTACCACCCCTCGCATGCCCCCGCCCTGGTCAGAGTCTCTATTGTTTCTTGTCCAGGCTGAGGTGAGAGCCTGCTAACTGGTCTCTCCGCTTCCAGGCTCGCCACCCCCTTTTCTTTGAGAACACTTTTATGGCCATAAACAGAGTATTAGCCACTTCTCTGCTTAGAACCGCCTCCTGGCTTCCACCTCACCTTAAACAGAATCCAGGCGCTCTGCCTGGTCTACCAGATGACCTCCTCTGGCTCCCACCTGCCTTTTCTGCCTCATCCTCCACTCTGCGGCTCAGCCCACCAGCTTCCATCCACCGGTCTTTTGTCTACTTTTCCAAAACACAAGGCTGTTCCCATGTGAGGGCCTTCATACTTCGATGTTACCTCTGTTTGCTTCTGACAATTCAAGTCTCAGTTCAAAGGCTTTGCCCTACCACTGTATGCAAATACCTCCCCCCAGCTACTCCTTAACCCTGTTTAATCCTAAAGCTTTTGTCACTGGGTGAAATGTTGCATTTATTTGTACACTGGCATGTTCACCGTCCCCCACTCCCACTGGCATGTGAGCTCTGTCAAGACAGGAGGGACCAGGTGTGAATAATTCATAGCTGAGTATGTGGTTTCTGGTGTTCTGGTTAAGGGGTGAAGGTCTGGATCAAACCCCAGCTCTGTCGCTGGGGAGCATTTGGTGTTCTGTCATAAGAAGGGCATTTAGTGGCCATCAGAGTATCATCTTTCCTCTTCATCATCTGTAAAACGTGACTCACGATGGTATGCCCCTCACAAGGCTGTCGGGAGGTTGAATGAGCTTGCAACTTGGCCTACTTTCTGGATGTCATAACAGGCCCCAGAAGTTAGCTGAGGTAGTAACCCTGATATGACTCCATCAATGGCTGTCGCTGCTCCTGTCCCCACTCTTAAAAGACATGCGTGGAAGGGAAGCAGGACGGCACGAGCACCCCAGCCGTATCTGACGTGGGGCTCACGTGGGCAGGCACTGTGCTAAGGCTTCATGGTGTTCTCTCCTGTCAGCCTCACAAGCATCCTAGAAGGCATGCATTCCCACTGGTCCTATCTTATAGACGAGGAAACTGAGGCACAGAGAGGTTAAGTAACCTGTTCCAGATCACCCAGTTAGGCCATGGGCACAGACTAACAGTGGGCACCAGACTGACTTCCCTCCCCGACACTGGCTCTGAGCTCACGCACTACTGTCAGTTTCATCTGGAGGAAGCGAAGAAACAAAGCAACAATGTTCTGGCCTGTGCTCGCAGGTAATGCTATGGACTGAGTGTGTCCCTCTGCCAAACTCCCATGTTGAATCCTCATCCCCAGTGCGATGGTATTTGTAAGTGGGGCCTTGGGGAGGTGATTAGGTCTTGAGAGTCGAGCCCTCACGAATGGGAACAGTGCCTTTATAAAACAGAGTCCCCAGACAGCTCCCTCCCCCTTCCCACCACGTGAGGACACAGCACTGTGACGGCTGTCTATGAACCAGGAGGTAGGTCCCCACCAGACAATGAATCTGCCTGGGCCTTGATCTTGGACTTGCAGCCTCCAGATCTGAGAGACATACATGTGGGGTGTTTAAGCCCCCAGTCTGTGTTCTATCACAGCAGCTTGAACGGACGAAGACAAGGAGTATCCTGCTGGGCTGGGCACAGCTTCGCCCAGCCTAGTACCTAAGACGGAGGCTGTCCGAGGGTGCGTGCGGAGGGAACCCTGTGCTTCCATTCTGGAGCTGAGGCCTCCCCGTCGGGCTCTCCTGCTATCCACAGACTTCCAACCAGAGATGCACAAATCCAGCCCTGGGGGAATGTGGTAGAGAGGTAAGGTGCGGCTTCTCAGGATTCTGACCTCGATCCACCCTGCCAGCCTCTGTCTACACCTCCTCTCCTCACTCTGTTGCATTCCCAGTGGGGCTGTGACTGTGGCCCCCCTTCACTGTTAGCCTAATCACCGCCCACGTGCTCCATGTTTAAGTGCGTCCACAGGTTGTTGGCAAGTTTGATCTCTAGAGCCCTCCGGGGGATGCCCGCTCCACTTCCACGTGAGGATTTCACTGGCCTCTTGACCACAGCTAGCGAGCCTGGGATCCACACCTGCCCCGCTGCTTCCAGGGCCCCTGCTCCTGACTATATTCATGTCATCTATCAGGGGCTCAACTGTGTCCCTCGCTACCCGAATTCCTATGTTGAAGCCCTAACTCCCAATACGTCTGAATGTAGCTGCATTTGGGCAAAGCGTCTTTAAAGAGGGGATTAAACTAAATGACATCACCAGGGCGGATCCTAATCCATTACGACTGGTACCCTTAGCAGAAGGGGGGTTTTGGACACAGATGTGTGCCAAGCAAAGATGACGTGAGGACACAGGGAGATGACAGTCATCAGTAAGCCAGGGAGAAAGGCCTAGAATAGGCCCTTTCTGCACAGCACTCCGAAGACGCGAACTCGGTTAATGCTCTGACTCAGGACTTCTGGTGCCGGCACGAGAGACAATTAGATTTGGGAGTTGAAGCCCCCCAGTTTGTGGTACTTTGCTATAGCAATGCTAGTACACGAAAACACCC
This sequence comes from Ailuropoda melanoleuca, assembly GCF_002007445.2. Classification (NCBI taxonomy): domain Eukaryota; kingdom Metazoa; phylum Chordata; class Mammalia; order Carnivora; family Ursidae; genus Ailuropoda; species Ailuropoda melanoleuca. Next base: position 33,861,366 of record NC_048220.1, read on the forward strand.
TCTTTCACCTGTCTTTTCCCATCTGCCAGCCTTCCAGCCACAGAGGTTCAGTGAAGCCCTGCTCTAGCTAGCACTGCACTAAGTATTGGTAGTTCTGTGGTTGGTAAGATACGGTCCCTGCCCTCGTGGAGATTACATTCTGGTTGGGGGGACAGAGAAAGAAGAGCAGACATCTAGGGATGAATGCTATGAACAAAGAAAGGAAAAAAACAGGGTAATGAGATATGAATAGTGTGCAAATGAGGTAAACAGGGAAGTCCTCTCTGAGGAGGTGAGACTTTCCCAGAGATATAAAAACATGAGAACAGTCCAGACAAGTGGGAACATGCTGGGAGAGCATTCCAGGCAGAGGAATAGCCCGTGCAAAGGTCCTGAGGCAGGAAAGGTCTGGGTGTGTTAGAGGCACAGGAAGTAGGCCCGAGTGGCCAGACTATGGGGAGCTGCGGTCGGAGAGGTGGACAGGGACCAGACACATGCAATGTACTGGGAAGGAGTTCGGATGTCATTTCTCTTTCATTTCCTCGGTTGTCATTCGTCCCACCTGGCTGGTTTCTTCACTCACCTGCCAACAATCATGCATCGAGAAGGAAAAGCATGGTTCAGCCCAGCCGACTGCTGCGGCCATCCGCACCCTATTGTTTCAGGCATTAAAATCTCAAACTGCAAAGGCAACCCTTGTCACTACCGCCAGAAGGGATAGGAAAAAAATAGAGAGATGAGGGAGCGAATCATCCCTTCCAACCCCTGCTGAGTGTGCAGAGTGAGGGACATATGGAAATTAATATATGCAGCTCTGATCACACGGATCTCCTCGGCATTTTGATTAAACGGCAACGGTTATTAAATACTCTCCTTCTCAGAGCTCATCTCAGAAAGCCAATGTTGCTTTTCATTTTGAACTCTGATGAACTGTCTCAATTCCGTTCACACACCTTGGCTGAGCCGTCGTCAGCTGAAGGCTGGCGTTTGAGGAGGATGGAGAAAATCAATATGAAATGTCAGGCGAGAGGTCAGATGGAGCTCGTTTTTCCCAGCCGGCTGCAGCCAGGGCTGCTGCCACTGCCGAGCCAAACAAAGGGGGGGTGTGCACTGAAGAAGGTCGGCACTTCGGACGAGTCAGGAAAATGAGTTTTGTTCGCTTCTTAATTAGATTGGGAGGCTGGCGGCTGGCGGTTCAGAGCACTGCTGCTGTCGGTGTCGGGCTGGAGTGTGGCGAGGCAGGGCTGCGGCAGAGCCCCTAGGCCTCTAGCTAGCTCCTGGGCCTCCCTGGGGACTGTCCCCGGGCTCTGCCTCTTTAGGGCTGGGTGACCCAGGCTGCAGGGAGCAGCAGCTCCTGGGGGGCCTTAAGTGTGTGGCTGAGCAGGCCTCCTGCTTCTATAGGCCCGATAACTCTTACTTGTTCTTTCGCAAGGAACTTCTCAGGGGTCAGGTCACAGCTCGGAGGTTACTGCCTGGGGTGTAGACTCCTTGTCTCCTTCCCTCCTGGCACCATGGGCTGCTCCTTCATACTACTCTTTACAGTTACAATGTCCTATCTGTCTGTCCCTCCCTGATGAATGTGTTTTCCTTCCTTTGTGTGAGGTTAATTTTATGTATCAACCTGACTAGGGTGCCCAGATATTTGGTCAAGCATTAGTCTAGGTATTTCTGTGAAAGTATTTTGGGATGGCACCAGATTGCCCTCCCTGATGTGGGTGGGTCTCATCCAATCAGTTGAAGGTCTGAACAGAATAAAAGGCTGACAACCCTCCCAAAATACGAGGGAATTCTTCTGCCTGACTTCTTTCAGCTGGGGCATTCATTTTTCCTGGCTTTGCATCTGAACTGAAAACACTGGTTCTTCCCGGGTCACGGGCCTGCTGGCCTTTGAACTAAAACTATACCATCGGCTCTCCTGGATCTTGGGTCTTTGGACTTGGACTGGAAATATACCACTGGCTCTTGTGGATCTTGGGACTTGTCGGCCTCTGTAATTCCATGAGCCAAATACTTGTAATAAATTTCTCTCTTGCACGTACACACGTATACGTATATATGAGATATTTATCTATCTATCTATCTATCTATCTATCTATCTATCTATCTATCTATCTATCATCTACCTACCTACCTACCTACCTACCTACCTACCTATCTTCATCCCTCACTAACAAGGACAGGAAGCTCTAAGAGGGAGGAAAGCAGGTATGGTCTCACTCACCATTGTGTCCCCAGCCGTATAGCACCTGATGTATATCGTACTCAACAAAACTACTTGAACAAGTGAGTAGTGGGGCTTCATAGATCTGGAAAAAGGGTTGAGGCTTTAGCACTGCGCCCCAGCTGCAGGCCTGGAACAGGGGGATTCAGGTCGTCTGTGCCCCTCACTGCCTCCTGTGTGCCCGGAAGACGCCAGGTTCTTACACATGTGATGACGTTTACTTCTCAAGAACAACCAGCCCGATGAGGCTGTCCTGATGATTTCTACTTTCAAATGAGGAACTTGGGGCTCCGAAGGATTCAATAACTTGCCTGAGGTCACACAGTAATTGAACGTCAGAGTGGAGTTCTGATTCCAAAGCTTCTGCTTGAAACCTTTCCAGCTTGGGAGTTTCTAAGGCCTTGTCCTTTTCCCACCCTTCAGGGTTCAGGATTCATCAAACCTCCCAGTGAATTTATTCCTCAATATCTGGGTCTGTATGCAAAGCCCAGGCTCGTGTATGCCACACTGGGCCGTGAGCACAACGGTGCCCCTCGTACCGTCTCCCACATCCACTCTGGGTCAGCGACCCTATGGGCCGGTTCCACCTTCACTCACCAGAGAGGCCTGCCCCCGAGACAGCTCCTGTCCCCCCACCCAGAGCATGTCCCCCCCCTGAATCCCAACCCTCTACTCTGCTCCCGTGTGGCTTCTCACCAGTCCCTGTTCCACGTGCCATCTATGTCAACCATCAGGCATTTAGGCATTTACTGAATAAGTATTTACTGAACACCTACTTCTGTGCCAGGCGATGGCAATGGGATGTGAGTAAAACAGATTTAGTTCTTCTCCTCAGAGGGTCTGTGGTCTACAGGGAAGGACAATGAACAACTAGTATCCATGCGCGATGAATGCCAACCTCTGATACTGCTTATGTCGCCCACTGATTTTTTTTTTTAAAGTTCCTTTTCCTCGTTCTTCCTTCTGATTTCCATAGCCACCTTCCTTCGAAAGTTATGGATTTCCTTCGTACTGAGATGAAAGCCAAATGTTCTGATTCTCCTTTCTTTACCACCACTGTGTTCATCTTCCATAAAACATAAATTCTATCACTTTGTTCTCCAGCCAAATAATCTCAAATCTCTCTCCACATACTAGGGACCGCGTTTCTCAAACTGGGGCACATGTACATATCTGAGGAGGAGGAAGCTACCGGGACGCACCAGGCATTACAGAATGCCAGAAGATAAACACTGCGTCTTTGGGGAACATCAATTTTCCTTGAAATTTGGGAGTGGGGTAGAAATGCAATTATTTAATTAAACTGAAAATAGGCATTTTATGGGACTAAAATGCAAAATTCACATGAAATTTTAGGGAAGAAAAACAAGACTTCAAAGAAAATCTGTGGCTGGTTGGCACCTCCCCCCAGGGTCTCCAGCCTCCGCTGTTTTGTCTGTGTGGGTGGGCTGGGCCACCCAGGCCTATGGGAGAGGCTGGACTGCTGCTGGATGCCCTTCCTCCATGCAGCCAGGCTCACGACGGCCTGCCCTGCGCGCTGTGTGTACTCGCTGGAAAAGCTTAAGAAGCGCTGGCTGCCACAGGAGCCAGACTCCGAGTATGGAGTCATACCCAGTGAATGCACGAACAAATGCATACGTGAATGAATGAATACATGAAGGCATACACGTTTTACTTTGATCTTCAAGAACCAACCTGAGATGAACCATCACCCCTCTTTCACCTCTTTCTTTGATATTCATTCCCCCAAACCTGACACATCTTACTAAGACTCTATGAAGGTTCCATGTCACTTCCTAACTTCAGGCTTTTGCCCATTCTGTGTGCACTGCCCAGGACACTCCCTGCCCTCTTTTTCCCACCTAACCAGATCCTCTGTGTGTTCCACAGAGCTACTCAACCTCTGCTTTCCCCGTGACGTCTATTCCAAGTGTCCCACCCTCCCCTGAACATCCCATCCCCTGTCTCCATCACTCATTTGGGTGTCAACACAATGCCTTGCACACTGTTCCTGAAATGTTCCCTGGGTACACCTTAGGTCACGAGCCAAATTTTAAATGCACTGAATGTAGGAGATGACTTACCTTTGCAGTGGACCCCTCAGAGTTCTCAATAGTAAAAGATAACATCACAGATAGAAGGAAACCATGCTAAAGGACTGGCATGGAATTTTAGTCTAGATATGTGGTTTTCAACCAGGAGCAATTCCACCCCCCCTTTGGTATTTCACAACATCAGGAGATAGTTTTGGTTGTCCCAACTTGCTTTGGCCACTCACGACCAGTGGGGAGAGGCCAGAGATGCTGCTAAACATTCTTTGATACATAGGACAGCGCCCTTCCCCTAAGAAATATGTGCCCCAAATTCAATTTTGTTGTTGTTAGAAATCCCTGTCTACATGATAGTATCTTCCTAACTTGTTTCCTTGTCTCTTTTTTCTCCCACTCAGAACCCAACCTCTGGGAGAAATCCTGATCCCATTACTCCCTTGGTTACTTCAGCGGCTGTTCACTGACTTTGAGAAAACATTCAAGTTCTTCAAGATGGCCATACGGTCGGGCTCCTGCATCCCTCCTGAGCTTCAACTCATTTCCTTCTCCAAGTCATTCCCCACATACCAGCCATATCATTCACCCTGCAGTTTGGCAAACGTTATGATCTTTCGTGCCTCAGGACCTTTGCACCTGCTGATCCTTCTGCCTTGAACACGTTTCCTCTTGCTGGCTTATTTAAATAAGTAAGTACTGCTCGAAGATCAGTGCCAGCACCCACAGGAGCAAATATTTATTAATTACCTATCATGTGCCAGGCCCTGGTTGAGATGCTGGGGGAAACAGCTATGAACAAGACAGAATAGGTCCAAAGAGCTACAAGTCTAGAGAGACACTCTCCAATAGAACTTCCCGCCGTGATGGAAATGTCCTAGATAGGTACTAATATGATAGCTCTGAGCCACAGGTGGCTTTTGAGCACTTGAAATGTAGATAATTGGAATTGAAATCTGCCATAAGCATAGAATACACAATTGTTAATAGTTCATCTAGGCCCCATGACAAACTCATACGATGGAAGTTACTGTTTTACCTATTTTGCATATGAGAAAACAGGCTCAGAAAGGTTAGGGAAAGTTGGACAAAGTCAGGCAGCTCAGGAGGGGTGAAGCTGGTCTCTGACCTGGGTCTCTGCGGCTCCAGAACCCACAGTCTACACTCCACTACACTCTACACACCAGCTCTCCCGTGCGATACTTCTCATGCCTAAAGAGCAAGCAAAAATGATGAAAATGACGCAGACATGCACCCCTCTCCTGGCCATACACTGACACTGTCATCCTATCAGTCATGTCAGACAGGGATTGAAATTGGAAACTGGGACTATGGGAGAGAAAGTCTTAATTTCTGGGTCTCTACAGCCAACTGTACAGGCTAAAAAGCACTGAGCAAAGGTGATGGGGGGACAAAAAGAGCTCTTGCCTAAACATATTGGCAGCTGCATGTTACTTAGCTTGACACTCGACATGGACGATCACTGCCTCCAGGCAGTTCTACTCTGGGAGCAGTTTCTTTTCTAGAAAGTTCCAGGCCCATCCCGTCTACCCCAGCACTCGCTGTCAGTGCCAGCAGGCTTCACCCGCTCACAGAGGTCTTAGAGCCTTTGGCTTCTAAGCACTCAGTCCCCACTAGTTTGGAGCTACTTCTCTCCCACTATGCCTTCAAAACCAGCACGACCCTGGCCTATGAATTTGGCTGTCCTTTGGTTAACCCATCCCCTTTCTCTGAAGCTTTTCCCTGCTGCCCACTCAGGCCACTGGGACTTCTAGAGTTCTGGTTCCCAGAGCCACACCCTCTCCAGGAAGCCACTGACCCCCTCCTGCAGGTGCTATTTTTTTTTTTAATTGATACATAATCAAAATACGACATTGTATTAGCTTCAGGTATACAGCATAATGATTTGATATATGTAGACATTGCAAAATAATCAGCAATAAGCCTAGTTAACATTCATCACCGCAGAGAGTTACAAATTCTTTTTCTGGAGAAGAGAACTTTTAAAGACGTACTCTCTCAGCAACTTTTAAATGCGCAGAATATGACTAACCTTGTCACCATCCCCGACCACCGTCCGTGACTGCCTGCGTACTCTCGGCCTCTCACACGGTCCAGCAGGCCCTGTGAGCTCCACCACCACAATCTGTCCACAAGCCACCAGGCCCCTTGTCCACCCGCACGCCAGCGCCCCTGTCCAGGCCACGCTCATCCCCTGACCCCCGCCAGCATATCACAGTGATCCCCAAACTGGTCCCCCTTCCGGTAACTCCTCAGGCTCATTCTCCCCAGAGCAGCCGGAGCGATTTTAAACCATAATTCGGGTCAGGATGCAAGGTGATGTGACAGGGGTCACGTCTCATTCGCCTCTGGATTCCACAGCCTTACGCGACCGCTGGTGGAACTGAACGCGAGGGTTCACGTGTACCAACACACCAGACGCGGCATGGACTCCGGAGTCAGGCCAATGCCTGGACTTGGCTGCCAGGGGGTGTCAGGTGGAGAGGGGGACCCAAGTCCTCTTGGTTCTCCCCTCCTCCTCCCGCAGGTCAGGGGCCTGGGGCCCGCGCACCCCGCCCTCCCCGTGCACCCCTTCCACGTGCGCGGCTCGCTACTCACATTTGCTGTGCCTGTCACACAAGGCCGACGCCCTCATGTCACACAGCCGGATGGTCCCCTTGCTGCTGCTGTACACGAAGCTGTTGCAGTGGTGCGGGTGGAACTCGGCCGCCGTGATCACCTCCGTGAGCTCCTCCATGTTGGCCGGCTTAATGTCCACGATATCTGGCGCAGGCGGGTCAAGGATGGCACCGGGACGAGCGGGCAGGGCCTCAGGACCGAGGAGCCGCACGCGCTGGTGCTCGTGGAACCTGCGAGCATTTCCCGCACACAGGGAGTCCTCCGGGTGACGCCGCCAGCACGTGGCTGGGGCTTACTGGTCTTGGCAGAGGGGGACCAGGGAGGCCCGGGGAGGCCCAGGGCTCAGAGGCATCATTAGCACTCAGGTTTCCTGGCCCCTTAGGAGTATTTCGTCCTCCACAGCACGGAGAACACGTCCCACCGACCATCAACGTTATCTGCTCACGCTAACACGTTAAAATGTGCTGAGCAGCAACGACTTCATTTCTCCTTTGACAACAGTGTGAAGAAGCTAGCCCCATTCCGACTAAATAATTCAGTTTACCTGAACCTTTCCCCAGACTCCTGGGCTGATAAATGATATCCACGGTGGCCTGCGAACCCTGTTCCACGAAATCCCTGAGATCTTCTTTAATAACGCGCGGTGAGCATAATAGCGGCTGCTACTGCCATTTAGTGAGCACTGACGATAGGCCCATTGCCGTGCAAAGCAGATCGTGTACTTTAGTTCAGTTAATCCTCAGAACAGCTCTATAACCTGTCCTTTCCTTATCGCCATTTGTCAGGGGTGGAGGGGGGCCTGCCCGTGTCCCACGGCCGGACGGGCGGCACCAGCATTTCCTCCCAGGTGTAAAACCTGTGCTCTCGAGGAATTATGCAAAATTTCTCTCACTGAAGATACATAGGACCTCAAGCTTCCATAAGCTGTGATTTGCCTTTACAGCTTGGCTGGGAGTTTAAGCACCTGGAGAAAAGCCCTCCAGTATACAGCGGGACGGTTTCAGCCTCCCATGGAATATACCTTTATCATCTGTTTTTCCACAATATTTTCCTTTCTGATCAAGAATTATTATAACTCCATTTTTCAAGACCACATCCTTGTATATTGAAATGAAACATCGGCCCTTTGAATTATGGAGGTGACTCAATGGGCACAAGGACCTTCAGGAGGATGTCTGGCACGTGGGAGGGAATAGGTCTGTGCCGTCCTGGAGCTCAGGGGACCTGCGTGCAGTTTGGGGGCACTTGGCTGAGGCGCTGTCTGAGGACCTGCAACTTCCTGCAAAGGAACTGACCTCGTGACATAGATGCTGTCCCATGGGAAAGCTGACCAAAGCGATTCCCACTTTTCCTAGACTTCATCACTTTTGAGCCACCTTCGTGATTGTGCCCCATGTGTACCTCACCAGCTGGTATCTGCTTAACATGTGTCCTTCCGATCAGCTTCTATCGACTCCCTTTGTTTCCTTAGCCTTGTCTCAGCTGTAACCCAACATTCATAAAATCATGGGTCGAAGGAGCTAGTTACATTTTAAATAATGTAGATGAAATAAATGCATATCAATTAAAATAAAAAATGTTTACATCTGTGCAGGGAGCTTGTCCATCCCGTGTTGGGAAACAGTGCATTGATTCGACAAGGAGTAACGCAACACAGGCTGCCATTAGGCTGGGAGGGAGGAAAACCTTTTATGCTTCCCATAAAGTTAGTAGCACAGTCCCCTCCCTAGAGCATACATGAGGTACAAGGAAATGCGCTTGTATTTTTAGTCACACAGCCCCGACAGTCATCCGTTCCTGCACGTCACCTATGCTCCCGCAGGAGATCTGTCGCAATAAAGACTCGGGAGTTGGTTGTGCCTCTTTCCCCTTCAGTGATCTCTTATAAGCCCTGTTGGGGCTTTCTACAATTAGTTTGAGACTCAACTAACACTACATTTTACTACGGTTTCCCCCACCAAACCCAGATGCAAATATGACTTGGGTCTCCAGAGCATGCAGGTTCCCTGGACTCAAAAGACTACCTCTCAAGTCAGCTGCTGCCTGAGTTATAAATATGACAGCAGTTAGCACCACACACTGGAGACCAGGAGGCTGTGCCCCCCGGGAGGCCCCAAGCTGCATCTCGGACATTCTCTCCTGCCCTCCTGCCCCGGGCGGGTAGCCACAGCTCAGCTCGGGATAGGGCGAGCAGAGGTTAGTGTGTAGCTGCTGTCAGATCCCATCGCCCTCCGGAAAGAGCCTCCAGAGCCTACCGTGCCAGGGAGCTTGTTTCTCTTTTCCTAAAATAGGGCTAGAAAATCTGGTGTCAGCTTTCTCCACCTCTAGCAGCAGAGCTCTAAAAACAAGCTTCACTGGAAGGGATCTTGGCTGTGTGGGATGGGGAAGTGTCACATCTCCTGTTATTTCTTTCTTACCTAAAAATAAAGCCCCGAAGTCAGAACGTGTGAAGACGAAGTGCTTAAAGATATCTGTGAGAGCAGGAAGGAACACCCCCTCGGTGTCCAGAACAGCACCCCGGGGGCTGTGCACACGGAGTCTGCCTCGGGCTGCTTCCTCTGGATCCAGGCTCCCTCCCTCCCACCCAAGCTGGACTTGTAAGCCTCCCCATGGTCCCTCATCTCCAAGCATCACCCTTTTGACTAGAATGTCTGACTCTTCAGGGTTCAGGGATGACTCTAACCCTGTCTTTAATAACCGTGATGACAAGGACAAGAAGAGGGTAATGGGCAACAGTTAATGTTTACCGACTGCCACGCATTGTCTCATTTGACCTTCATCTCAGCCTTGTGCGGTCAGTGCTATTAACAGGCCTGTTCTCCAGCAGAGGAAGACGCAGTAATTGAGGTGAAGTAACCAAGGTCACAGGACTGGCAGGGGGCAGAGCTGGGATTCAAACCCAGTCTGTCTGGCTTCAGAGCCTGGGTTCTTGACCACACACTACTCTCCCTCCCCTGAGGAAGGGCCCTTCCAGAGACAGCCATTCTGACCGGAGTGATTCTGGCTCTCTGGAAGCTCCTTCTCGCTGATCCCAGAGGGCAGCCTGTGTTAATTCACTGACCACTTTCGTGGCCACATTTTTCAGAATCAGAATTTGGACACTGCATCTGTCTCGTGATTCCTGTGTCCTATGATGTGATAAGTATTTTTTTTCTTTTTTGAACCATAAACTGGGACAGAAACATATGGGATTTCTTGAACTATTCACTGATGGAGGATTTGCTGAGTTCTAAAAACATGAGGGAGGAGACTAGTTACCAAAAATTCAGTGGCTGATGGGGATGATGGAATGGGGTATTTCCCATCTGCATCATCCAGAAACCCAGGCCTTTCCGCTTACTCTGCTCTAAAGGGAGATGCACGCCTTCAGCATATGTGGTTTTGTCCTTCATGCTGGGAGGGAAAGAGAAAAGAGATAAGCAGTGCGTGGCTTCCTGTATTATCTTGAAAACGGAATGATGCATTTTGACAGTCAATTTTCTCTTCCCTATGCTTCAGAGCTTTCTATCCAAATTATTTCCCTGTTGTCCCAAAGAACTAAATGGCAAAAGCAAAACATAGCCCTGGATTCATGGCTAATATACAAGGCAGACAGCCAACAGTTTGCTATTAAATTAACCCTGGGGCTTGACAGATCTGTTCTTCCTGACCCCAACTGCTTATGGCATTCCTTATTAATGCTGAGCCCAGACAAATTACCTCTCCTAACAAAAGGGGTTAATCTGCTTCTCTGTTGGGACTCTGGAGGCAGCTCTGAGGACAGGAGGGGGCACAGCTAGTTTGGCAGCTGAGCTCCATGCTTGGAAGGCAGAAGGAGGGAAGGTGAGGGCATCGCTGTGCCAGGCAGGGCCTAAGGCATCGTTTAAGATAATAATTGAAGACACTGGGAGGTCACCCCTTCAGGGATTGGCTTCAAACAAATAAGAAGCCAGAGTCATAAATTACATCATCAGTGGGGTGAGGGAATGGAGAGGGTAATGGCAGGACGCTAAGGGGTAGCACGGGGGCCATTCAAAAGTCATTTCCTTCATCTCCAATTTGGAAAAAGCTTTCTACCAAAAAAAAAAGTCTACTGCAACATGATAAAAGAAAGAGATTGACAATAAACTGTATATACAGAAATAGGGAAACGATTAAGTAAATTTTGATTTACTTCATTAAATCGATTTTTGCAATGTAATTCCAAGTCTGTTAAAAGCCATGAAACACCATATCTGTGGCATGATCATAACGTAACTTAAAACTTATACTCCGAAAATGATGAGCTAAAAGGGAAGATACTAAATGTAATAGTTTTATCTGGGTGGGTCTATGAATTTTCAATTATCAGTTACTATTTCCACATTTTCTTTTAATCATGTAGTATTTCAGGACAGAAAAAGACAAGGTATTATATATATATATTATTGAGAGAAGTTAGATACAAAACATATACACAGTCTGACAAGAGTCATGTAAAAAAAATCACAGAGAGAGAGAGACACAAAGAGAGAGAGAGAACACAGAGTGGAAGGAAATGTGGTATCTTATAGGGATTAGATGGAAGGTCAGCATGTAAGTTACCCTTTAGTAACTCTAGTTTACGAAGGGTAATTTACCCTTACCATTCGCTCAATCATTCATTCTTTCGTGTAAATCCACAAATGTTTACAAAGAACCTGCTAGTACTTTTCTGGGTACAGGGTATACAGCCTTGACCAAAACAGACCAAAAATCCCCCAGATCTGTGAAGCCTGTATCCTAGCAGGGGACATGGTCATGAAGCAAGGCAGATAAATATAATACGTAATATACTAGAGAGTGATAACTGCTAAGCAGAAAAAGAAAGCAGGGAAGAGAGAGAGAAATGGTACGTGTGTGGGTGGACAGGGTGTGTGTATGTCCTAGGCTGAACAGAAGAAGGCTTCCTGGATAAATAAAGATTTTTTTTTCCCCCTTTTATTATTTATTTATTTTTCTCAGCCCTTATAGTTGAATTAGCTAGCATGATGTTAAAATTGTGATTTAAATCCCCTGTATATACAACCAAAACTAAGTGGTGAGATTATAGGTGATTCTAATAATCTCCACAATAAATACTTATTTTTAAACATTAAACATAAAAAAGTGGTTTTCTCGTGTTAGAACTATCTGAGAGAGGTGAGAGACCAGGAGCCTCATCACCATGGGTAAAGTTCAAGATGATACTGTGATAAATATCCTGATTTTAACAAAACTGGGTCTGGAGATTGGAATTCAATTTTGTTTCCAAGTCTGTTTTGCTCGCAGAACATGTGAAAGTCATTTTCTCTTTCTGGGTTTCAATTTTTTCACCTTTGAATGGGCATAATCTTATTTACTCCAATAACCTCTGAGAATTTTGATTATGAAATAATTTCATGGAGAAAGTTATTAAATGGATTTATAGTAGACTGAATAATCCCATATCTCAAAAAAAAACCCACTTATTTTTCCACAGATAGCTTTCTATGCATTAGTTTTGTGGGCTTTTGAAGCTGATGTCCTTGTATGCTTCTGTCTTTATCAGTGCTGATTTTGCTGATAATGACAAGATTTTTTGTTTGTTTTTGTTTTGTTTCATTTCCTTTCTAAGCCCTGCCTAAGCCAATCAAGGGCAGAAAAGCCAAACAGGAGGCCTTTCTGCACGCCAGGCTAGAGAGCAGAGTCTATGTTCACTCGGGAAAGACACCCATGTTCAAGAACAGTTCAAGTTTTCCATGCTGCCGCAGTTAGAGTCAGCCGGTACTGAAGGTGGGTAACAGCCTTAACCACACTGGAGTTGGATTTCCTTTTAGGGAACACGAATTTCTTTCTTTCTTTCTTTTTTTTCCTTTGCAAAGTTTGAATGTAATCTTTGGATATTAAGTACTTATTACAAAGTATCCAGATCTTTTTAGCTGAATGGATGTGTTACTTGATGATAAGACACTGGCAATCTCTGAAGAGGACTCCAAGGGATATTCCTCTTTTAAGAGCTTAAAAAAAGCCAATGTGCAAATATTGATGGAGGGTTTGCCAGTTGCTGGGCTCAATAGGAGAGACTGACGAAGAGACACACAGTGCCGTATTAGTCACTGCTTAGAAGCTACAAAGGACACTGTGCTGAGACGACCGTACTGATTTTGGGGGGGGGGGCTTGAAAATCCCATAACCACAGACTCTCTACTATTCACATGACATGGAGCTTGATTCCACCATCAGAAAACACCCAGTATTTCCTCCAAACGTCAGCTCAGATGTTACTTTCTTTATGATGCATTCTAGCCTGTCCTTCATGACTCTCCCTATCTTGTGCACCCTCACCCCTTGAATACATCTAACCCCTGATCCATATTATTAGTACTAACTGAGTAATCTGAGACGGTGAGATAGAGTATGTTTCACTGGAGTATGGAGTAAGCGCGACAGAGATTTTAATCCCCAAGTCTATAACCAGTTATATAATCCTGAAACTTGAACAACTTGAACAAACTTGTTAACTCATCTACCAAAAGAGGCAGAAAACTGCCATAGATGACGTGTAGAACATAGCTGGTACGTAATACAAGCTCCAAACACTGTTAGTCTCATCTTCCCAGTATGGTGACATGTCTGTCTCCCTCTGTCCACATACTCGCCTTGCTGGTTTTGTGATATGTCAACCTGGGTAGGCCGAATCCTTAGTGTTCCCTCTGTAGGATGTTTCTGGTTATGGTGGGCTAACATGGGCTCAGGAAGGTTGGAGGACAGAAGAGAGGAAGCAGCTGTTGTGTATCTCTCTCTCACACACACGCACCCCTTCTCCCACTTATTCAAACACAAATCCAAGTGCTATGGTAAGGGAATCGACTGTAAGAAATTCTGCAGATGTGATTAAAGGCCCCAATAGGATCACTTTAAGTTCATCAAAGGAACATTATCCCAGGCGGGATAATGAATTAATCGGTTGGAAGATATTTAAAGGAAAGCTTAGGCCTTCCCTGAGGAAGAGACTTCCAAAGGCTGCTGGGTCCACACTTGTTCTCTCTTCCTGACTGCCATGTGTGGACAAGCTTCAAATGATGCTCATGCTCTTCCAGCCTACGTGAGATTTTCCATTCCTGACTGATTGCCTTACAGATCCCAGAATTGCTTGGCCAGCCACACAACTGCAAAGTTAATTCATTATAATAAGTCAGTCTCTCTCCCTATCCCTCCTCTCCTTTCTCCCTCTCTGCAGACAGACAGACAGACAGACAGACACACACACACACACACACACGCTGATCCCCCAAGAGTTTTGCTTCTCTGGTTGAACTCTCACTGATTCATCTACCCTTCAGATTATAAGAGCCATAATATCAGGGATGGAGTTTTATTCATCTTGGTATTTCCAGTACACATAGTAAGTGTTCAATAAATGTCTATGGATTTTACTTAAATTCACTCTGACTCAGCAGCCTTCTCTAGGCATAGTTTTTGAAAATGCAGAAAATCCATAGTAGGTCAATAATAGGTCAAGATGCTAGGCCTGGATACTGTAAATCATTTCGCTTGTGGTTTTCTTAGCAAAGAATGGGAGCCAGGCAACTAGATTAGAAGAACAGGGGACTGGGGAAGTGTTACAGATCATAATAGCCACGATTTATTAAGCCTCCTCTCTGTGCCAGGTGCTTGGCTAAGAAACTGACATGATGATCTCATTTAATACCCACAACAACCTTACAAGATTCTTGTATTATTATCTCCATTAAATGATGAGGAAATGGAGGGTCAGGGAGATGTTAAGCAACTTGTCAAGGTCACACAGATTTTAGGAGATAAAACCAGATTCAAGTCCAGTAACTGTGACTCCTGAGTCTAAATACTACGCTAACTACTACTAACTACGAAGCATTCCTAACATACTAAGCTATACTGCTCTGAGGAATCTCAGAAAGCCCAAGAACTCTGCCTAGCTGCTTTCTTGCCCTCTCCTCTGACACCATGAGGTCCAAGGGGCTTTCCCCGTGCAGAGGGAAATCCCTCATCTCATAAAGCCCAGGCATGGCAGACACAGAGGGGCAGCAGCCACACAAGCAAAGTAGCAGGCCTTCGAAAACCCACCAAGGCTGCGTGTAACACAGGAAGGAGGAGGCTGCCCTGGCACACGTGGGCCAGTGTGCCGGCGGTGTCACTGGAATGCTCTCATTTTACACGAAATGTCAGTCTCACAGTCATATGTACATTTATGGATGGAAGCCAGAGCAGCGACAAGGGAGATGAACTTGTATCAGGCCCTACAGTTTCCTTCAAAGCCTGCCAGGCAGGATCCCACCATATTAAAAGGAAGGCCGCTGTCCATGGTACTACAGGGAGACAGATGCCAATAGTTGAGGTTATACCAACCCCCGCGCAGGGAATCAAGTCCAAAAGGGCCTCAGCTCAGTTGACAAATGAAACCGATATACAGGGCTGCTGAGACCAAGGTCAGTAATGAAGCACCCTGTGAGTCCAGATGTCTTCCCTCACAGAGATGCTCTGTCTCATGTCCAGAGACCAGACTTCCGTAAGATGCGGCTTCTGCTGACCTTTTTAGCCTTCCTTACACCATGCTCCACCACATTCTCTGGGCTCCAGTCACAATGGCCTTTTTAGAGTTCCCCCAACACTGTCATCCTCCCTTCTGCCACATGCCCTTTGTACATGCTGGACCTATCTCTCCCCACCTCTTTGCCAAGTGAGCTCATACTCTTGCTCTTTCAGATCTCAACTCAATAATCAATTCTTCTGCAAAGTCTTCTTTTATTGCCTCATCTGAATCATTTCAAAAAGGAAGCATTCACACAACTGTATTTCCTTTCCTCACAGGGCTTTCTTCTGTTTGTAATTATATGCTCATTAGTGTGATTATTTGATGAATGTCATTCTGAAAGCAGAAAATTTCTTTTCACTTTAGTATCCCCATGGCTTTAGTGCAGTGCTTGGCACAGACTAGGTACTCAGAATACAGCTGTTGAGGGCTGTATCTTTACTTTTACTTAACAGGGGCCTATCAATAGGTCCCATATTGGACTAGGTAAAGGCCCAGGTGAACTCATTCTTAGTCCTGAGAAGAGAGTTCAAAAGATCCTAATTATACCACAGAAAACTAATTTGAAAAGTTAGGGCTGCTTCTGGCCCTAGAAAATCACTAATCTAGCAATGAGTTATTATTGTCCTAAAGTAGTTAACCCATTAAGGCCAAAGTTTGACCACTTCAAGACAGAACCTGTTACATAAGACAAGGACAGACCGGCTATGGAGGGAAGGGAAAGGATTCAAGCTGTCACGGGGCCAGGAATGCTTCAATCTGATCTGGTGTTGAACACAAGGCCCTGGACCCCAGAGACCCTGCAAATATGTGGTAACTAGGATATAATGAGCAACATCTTGAAAAGAGCATCCAATTGCAAAACCAAAGGAGGAGTCTAGAATGGAGATGACCTAGAAATGAAATCAGCAGAATAGAATCCGCCATACTAACATTCAACTTTTTTAGTTTTCTTTTTTTCCCCATGATAATCATCCTTGTTTTGTAAACTGTTTATCATTCATTTAGCAGGATACTGGCCTAAGCATATATGGATATATTTTATATGCAGTTGACCCTTGAACAATGTGGGGACTAGAGAAAATAAAACATTATTAAGAATATCATAAGGGGGGCGCCTGGGTGGCACGGCAGTTAAGCGTCTGCCTTGGCTCAGGGCATGATCCCGGTGTTATGGGATCGAGCCCCACATCAGGCTCCTCTGCTATGAGCCTGCTTCTTCCTCTCCCACTCCCCCTGCTTGTGTTCCCTCTCTCGCTGGCTGTCTCTATCTCTGTCGAATAAATAAAAAAAAATTAAAAAAAAAAGAATATCATAAGGAAGAGAAAAATACATTTATAGTACTGTATTGCATTTATCAAAAAAAAAATCTGTAAGTGGACCCATGTAGTTCAAACCCATGCTGTCCATGGGTCAATTGTATATATAAAATTTATCCACATATGCATATTAAAAATATAAATCTTTTAAATATAAATGTATAAAATATAATCTTTAAAAAAATTCTCATAATCCTCTTTGATAGAGCTCCTCTCTAAAGATCATGAAACAGAGGGTTGGATAAATTAAGAACCATGTTAAGCTTACATGGTTACCAAGCTCAGCAAGTGGTAGAGCTGAGTGTGAACTTCAGGACTTTCAGAGCTTCTAGAACTCCACAGCCTGTGTTCACAACCATAATGCCAGTGTCATACCAAATGCCAGGCAGTGGAAGTCATGACTTATTTTTTAGCCAGACTGCAAGACCACTTATCTTACTATTTACTTACTTATCTTACTATTTTCTTTACATATACTTACTTTGTAATTTAAGTGGATTTTTCAGTATCTATGAAATCATCAGACTGATATGATAGCTGTATTTTCTAGTAGTCATGATCATAAATACTAATTTTGAAAATGAGAAAGTCCACATAGTGCTTAGAAGCACCTTGACTACCTCCCCAGTGGTACTCCTACCATGCTCTGGGAACCCCCATTATTCCATTCTGAACCATGTTTTCCAGCCTTCATTGTGGATAAGAGGAATTACAGAAATGGTGCTAAACAACATATGATTTAGTAAGAGCTGCCTCCTGATTGGTGTTTTTCTGAGGGTGTTTTGAAAGCTGGCCGCTTCCTACCCCAGAGGTGGCTACACTTCAGTGACAAGAGGCAAAAGGGTCCCAGTTTGTACCGTCAGCTTAGCGCTTAAGGCGGTTTGGTTGAAAAGAACTATAGAGATATCAGCGATCATCATTCTCATGATGACAATGATTATTTTACATATGGCTGCTTTAAGGGTGAATGGCACAGTCTCATTTGTATGCCAGCATCTGGCAGGCTGTCACACATCTGCAGAATATCACCTAAATTGTGCTATTAATATTTCCCCTTTGCATTCTCCCCAAGGCAGCTGTCTCCCAAAATGCCTAAAGAAACCCCCCTCGCTCTTGAAGGCCTAGAGGCAAATCTAGAAAACATGTCACCTAGATTGGGGACAGCAGGCGCTCAGAGTGACAGCAGCCGAGTCTGAGCAGATTCCTGGCTCTTGGAAAAGATGTAAAAGGAGAAAGGGAACCACAACCCACATTCATTCTATTAGCAGCCATACTTCCAGGCAAAATCTGTATGCAGGCTCTCTGAGGCTCAGATAGTAGGTAGTGTCTGCTCTGTGATCAACGACAGGGGCCAGTCATGGTTCTGAGGGTCAGGTCTTAGTGCCTCCGTCACTGCCATTGCTTGCTTAAAGCTGCCTTCCTTAGAATGTCTTGGCAAACCAAGAAACCGACTCTTACGCAGAGAGAACAAAGTAACGGTTACTGGAGGGGAGGTGGGTGGGAGGACGGGTGAAACAGGTGATGGGGAGTAAGGAGAGCACTTGTGATGAGCACTGGGTGATGTACGAAATTGCTGAATCACCCATATTATACACCCAAAACTAATATTACACTGCATGTTAACTAACTGGAATTTAAATAAAAACTCAAAAAAGCACCTTAGGCAACTACCAAGCACTCTTCTGTGGTGGAGACTAGCTAGCTGTGTACCAAGACCAAGTAAATTTTTTTTTTCTTATATGCATAGCTATACTACATTTCCCAGCTTCCTTTGCAGTTAGAGGTAGCCATGTGACCGACTTCTAACCAATGGAATTCATGGTATTTTAGGGCCTGGCCCCAAAGAGCCTCCCGTATGCGGTTCTCTGCAATCTTTCCTTTTGCTGTCCTGACTGCAGGTAAGGTTGGGACAGTGGGGAGCTGCAAGATGGAAGGACCTATTTCTCTGATTCACAGTTTGGAGGAGGTTGCTTGCTGGTAGGGATCATCATAATGGACTTTATAAAAGAAAGCATCTTTTATGTGTTTGAGCCACTAAGCGGTCTATTTTTAACAAAACATTCAGCGCTTTACTATAACCAACGTGCTCTTAAAGTGAAATTTCCAGGTTAAATTTCATGATCACTGGAGCACCTGGGAGGCTTAGTCAATTAAGCACCCAACTCTTGGTTTCTGCTCAGGTCATGATCTTGGGGTTGTGAGATTGAGCCCCGAGTCAGGCTCCCCACTCAGCAGGGAGTCTGCCTGTTCCTCTCCTGCCCCTCCCCCAGCTTGTTCTCTCTCTCTCACTCAAATAAATAAATCTTAAAAAAAGAATTTCATGATCAACTGTCTACTGGATAATTCTACTTCAGTGACTTATCGCACTTCAAACTTGACCTGCCCAACCAAAATGGTATTCTCTGTGTCTCAGAATGTTTTAGGTACTCAGATACAGGAATAGATCATACAAAGATCCCTTCTCTCACAGAAATTACACTCAAATATGGGGAAACCCAAAATTGACACACACACAAATTTCAAACAGTGATATGTGCTGTGAAGGTAAGAGGGATAGAGGGCTATGGGGCGCTACTTGGCAGTAAATGGAAAAAGGAACTCTGAGGAGGTGACATTAGATTGAAGCTGAATGATGACATGCAGTTAGCCACATGAACTCTGGGGACAGACTCCAGAAAGAAGGAACAGCAAATACAAAGAGACAGAAGAACAAAGTTAATCCAGGAACAGAGAAGAGGTGAACTGGCTGAAGAAGAATGAATTTGGGGAGAGTGATATGATAGGATATCAAAGAGGGAGGCAGGGCCCAGATAATGTTCAAGGGAAAGAACATGGATTTTATTCTAAATTCATTGGGAAGCTACTAGATGTTTGAAGCAGCGGAAGGATGAAATGTGAATCAAATACTGAAAGGCCCACTCTGTTATGGGAACATGAACTATGTAGAAGATTAAGAAAAAAGGAAGACTAAACAGGAGATTATTGCAGTCACATGGATGAGGGGGTAGTGGCCTGTGCTCGTGTAGGGCGGTAGGAGTGGAGGGCGAGAGCAAGGAGCTGATTCGAGGTATTTCAGAGTAAGCACTACCGGGGGCTCACAGATTGGTTCAGGGGTAGGGAGGCCGGTGAGTGAGAGAAAAAAAAATCCATACTGACTCCTAGATCAGGTTCTCAGCTGCCTGGGCAGAGAAAGCATTACCTGAGACGGAGAATTCAGGCGAGGAGTCAGATTGTGGTGGGATGGACCACAGGAGAGGTAGTGAATAAATGACCCAGCTGTATTGTGAAACAGAGGGTCATTATAGTGGGATTCGAATGTTGGCTCAGACACTGATTCAACAACTTTCTTGATGTCGTTCGATTTTAGCTAAATAGGGGACAGTATTATTTACATTAGGGGTTGTTTATCAAGTATACCTTTGGTGTATGGAGACTAGAAGCAAGCATGATGGGGACATGAGGATTGCTAACAAAGTTTGGTTTCTTGATCTGGATGCTGTTTACACAGGTGTGCTCTGTGGAAATTCATCAAGCTATAAAACTATGATACGTGCACTTCTCAAAATGAGATTCAATGCATGAAGTTCCCATTGTAGTGCTTGGAATTTAATAAATGGCAGCCAGTATTATTTTCACCACGCTGATACAAACCATCTCATGTGTACCTGTGGTCTACACTGCCCACACAGGCCATTTACAAATCCTTTCACAAGAGGAAGAAAACCTAACTGAATTCTGGGGTCTTATTTCATAGTTGATAAAGTTGCAACTGACTTGAATTCATGACACACAAATGCCTCTGTGCCAACGAACTGACTCTGAGTTCCAAACCAGAGGCAGTCCTGGACCACTATGTCAGTAATTCAACACTTCTCTAAGTTTGTTAGGATGAAGGATGGATGCCAACATAATTTAAAAGGGAACAGTCCTCCACAAGCGCTAGGAGTGCTGTGTAGTGATGGCTGCTTTCTTTTCTACTTCCCCCCAAGCCTGTTCATACCTGAATACTTATGATTCAAGCCAACTGGTTATTGGCCCAGGAAAGGATACTAAAACTTTGATTGGTTATTTCAAAGTTCCAGAGGTTAATCCTCAGGTCATCAGCTGACATGTAGGTCTCATAGTCGCTGTTGACTGATATAGAGTTGATGTGATATGTGTGTGCGTTGGCAAATACTCTTCGTGGGGTGGCCTCCACCATCAGGTCCATGGGTCTCAGGACAGGCACCTGGGATGGAAGAGAAACAAATCACTTCAGAACCAAAGCTCTTCACCAGGAAAAAAGTGTGCATGGCTATGTCCTTCATCATCACACACAACATCATAACCACAGTTAAAAATCTTGGAGTTAGAGCAGCAGACTGATAAATCCCATACTTCTGTCTCCTCTGCTCCTTTTAGTTGTATTTTACCTTTTCTATTCCTTCTAGTTTTACTTCCTTCTCAAAAGAGGTCACCATCATTTAGCCCTCATGGGCAATTTCATCCTTTATAGATTCGGGGTTTTGTTTCCTGGCCCCTCTACGTGGCCTCATCCTGGGGGAACTGACTTAGAATCTACTGTGTCAGTAGCTTCCAGAGCTGTTGTGCCAAGCTGCTTGCTTGTTTGTTTTAAACAAGAAGTATAGTTTAAAAAGGAAGTTGTGGGCAAATTTTAGAAATATCTAGTTCAACTTCGATCCACGTTTATACTGCGGCTTAGGAGGTCTAGACCCCATCCTGGCCTTTTCTTCATTTTTTAAGGGCATTTTGAGAAAATATATAACCACCCAAGATTCTAAGAGCCCAGATTCAGCCATTAGTATATAGGGCACTCATTGACATCCTGCTTTACCTGGGAAAATCTATACCTGTTGGTATATACCTGTTGTCTTCATGTACCAACCACATAATACCGTCACGTCAAAACTGTCCTAGTTTGGACAATGAAGTCTATGGTCATCTTACTGATATATAAAGTGTACTCAGTGGTTATTTGTTTAATGAATGAATAAGAATATTTGAGCAAATGTTTTCTTCCCCATGGGCCAAAGAATCAGGCAGTTAAATCAATTCCCACACGTGAAGCTCTTGCTGGCAAATATGAACAAAGACCCATCACTCTTTTAACTCCCTCTTTGAATTCAAGGGCACTTCTGACTATACCTGGGTGAACTGGCTCCTGAGAAAGTGAGAGAACACCAATGCCTGACGGCGGACAGACTAAAAACAAAACAAACACAAAACGCAGATGTGGTCCTTTACTAGAAACAAGAAAATAAAAGGACCAAAAGCTATTTCCCTTTCAAGGAAGTCATCTCTTGCAACTGAGCTGACTTGCTGACTGATTTGCTTCCAGGTGGTCGATTAAGACTTCAACTTCTGGGGGCGCCTGGGTGGCACAGCGGTTGGGCGTCTGCCTTCGGCTCAGGGCGTGATCCCGGCATTATGGGATCGAGCCCCACATCAGGCTCCTCCGCTATGAGCCTGCTTCTTCCTCTCCCACACCCCCTGCTTGTGTTCCCTTTCTCGCTGGCTGTCTCTATCTCTGTCGAATAAATAAATAAAATCTTTAAAAAAAAAACTTAAAAAAAAAAAAAGACTTCAACTTCTGGATTTGTTTCAACCCAGGGGGTAAGGGCAAGAGGGCAGAAACAAAGGTTACACTTTGTGAATTATACTCACCTCAACAGTATAACCTCTTACAAAACAGAATTCTCCCAGGTCAGTGTTGAAGGAGCTTAGCTCCCTCAAACTTTTGAGAGAGTTTTAAACTATGTAGCTATGGGGCTAGATAGGCAATGTGGATGTGGGAAGAACCAGGGATCCTCTGAACACCAGGAAAGGGGGGGAGGGAAAGTCTTTGTGAAGCCTCCACCCCAATTATGGACAATGGTTTTAGAGCATAAGCTCAGGGATGGCAAGAACTGCAAGGCCTGGGTTCTCATCACAGATTCATGACACACCTAAAGACTGTGTGACCATGGGTGACAAACCTTCCCCTCGGGGCTCTCGGGATCCTATCTGAAAAACCAATAATACCCACTGTGCCCTAGTTATCAGGAAGTTTTCTGTGGAGATAATATGCCTTCGGGTTCACCTTCCTTCTCACCCTTTCAGCAACATTTCCTGGGCTCTACACAAGGTCCTGGGGTAGTGGTAGAGCATTTGAATATAAGGTCTGTGGGGATCCAACTGGTGAGCAAACCCAGACACTTCCTGCCTTCATCCAGCTGGTCTAGATGGGGCGGTAGATACGAAGTCCTGTCATAATAAAAAATAGTAAGCTCCCCAAAGGGAGGATATCATGCAAGGGGGGATTTAACATGGTCAGGGAGGCCCAGAGAGCTGTTGCTGAGGAAGTATGGGGTGGATGACTGCGAAGGAGGAGAAGAGGTTTACTAGTCTGGGAGCGGAGGGAAGAATGTTCCAGTTGGAGAAAATAGCATGTGCAAAGGTCCTACGTTGGGGGTAGTGCAAGAATGAAGGGCTGATAGGTCATGTGGGTGAGACAGAAGGAGGGATGGGAACCATGGTAAGAGGTGAAGTAACAGGGTAGGTCACAGGCAAGACCGCCCCCCCCCAAAGATTTTTGCCATTATCCTTAGAGAAATGGGCAGAAATAAAAAGATTTTCATTGTCTGTGGTATGATTGAAGCTTTGATGACATCATTCCTGATGTACTGTGGAGTACAAGTCAGAGAACAAATGAAGTAAAAATTTGGAAAGGAAGGTGATACACTATCGAACACCATTGAAGGGTGCATCTAAGTCAAGACTCTGTAATGGATAAAAAAAAAAAAAAAGTGTCTCTGCTCTTGGGAACTCTCCCCGCAAATGTTTATTGGGCATTTGCTCCTCTGTGTCCATCATTCTTTGTATATCGTCTCTGGGAATTCTTTCAACAGCTCTGTGAAATAGGGGCTGGTGTGAGTTCTATTACAAAGAGAAAGCTCAGGTTCCGAGAGGCGAAGTCACTGGCCCAGGGTTGCCCAGCTAGAGGAGGCTCTGAGGCTCCGTAAGAATTGAACACGAGAGCCTAGCTGACTGCAAAGCTGGTGCTCCCTCCCGTCTCCCACCACACTCGTATATCATGCATGGCAGGAAGTGATAAATGCTGCTATGTGACATGAATAAACTGCCGTGCTATTGATGGAGCCGGCACGATTACCGATAATAATAACTGCAGTGGTAGTCAACGAGTTTTGTAGTGAAGCTGCCTCTAGAAACCTCTATTAGGTGTTGTAGGTGTTCCTGGTATTTGAATCGGGGGGACTATTCTGCGTGCTTTCAGAAACACATGCCACGCTTTTGTAGTCTGTCATAAAGGAGCTCCCCACCTGGAGCTTTTGAGGGCTACCTGTGCTTCCTCTGCCCCCACGCCCGCAGGTAGCAGAGCTCAAAGCTGACTCCCCGGGGCCACAGAAGAAATGGAATCTGCAAGGACTTCCCGTGGCTCCTCCTACACTCCTCCCTGAGCCTCCTTCATTACTGCACATTGTCCGCAGAGGCTTCCCGTGGCTGTGGTGACAGGGAAGGAGCATGACAGCCAGGATCAAGAGGCATTACAAAGTGGGAACTGCCAGCCCAGAGCGTCAGCTTAACGTGACGGGCCCGCCTGCTAATTCAGGCTGACATATTCCATGATGTACCACTTAATGGGGAAGGCTCCGTGGAGGCGTCTGCGGAGGGAGCCTCTCACGCTTTACCCAGATAAGGCAGAGGGATAAGTGTCATTCGTGCTATTCCAGCACCATTCCCATGCCCGGGTCAAGGACTGTCCACTGCGAATGGTGCCCCTCCCAGGAAGGGAGAGGTCTGGCTCGAGCTGGACAGCATGACCACGGCTCTGGCTACCTACTGCCTTCTGGGACAGGCAGGGAGAAGAGAAGGACACCATGCTCTGAGCTGGGCTCACCTGCACCCATTAGGGCTTTCTCTGTACGACGTTCATGGAGGCTTCCGTGCCCTGGGCCAGCCACTGTGGTAGAGCCTGCCCTGAGTCCAGGGCTCTGCTTCATCCAGCCCTCTGCCTTCTCTGGGCAAAGGCCTGGGGAAGAGTCTTCTATTTGCCCATTTCATAGGGCAGGTTCAGGGAGGTGAAGTGTCCCATCCAATGTCCCACAGAGAGTAAGCTGTGGGGCTGAACCGAGGCAGTTTGGTTCCTGAGTGAGCACACTATGCAGATGAAACTATTAGAGGGAAATCTGAAATTCCCATTTTGCAGGTCAAAAATCACCAAATCTCTGTAACTGCATACGGTTCTGCCTCATACTTTGGAAGGACTCTATGCTATGGAGATGTGACACTGACCCACGAAACAATGAATCTTGGAAGGGCGCTTAGAGCCTTTTTCAAGGACCGTCCTGTGTGTGTGCACGCGTGTGTGTGCGTGTGTGTGATGGGGGCGGGAAGCTGATGAAAGGCTGAGCCTTTCTAGGTTTTTACCTTCTTCGTCACTCTTGGCAGTATGTTGGGATTCTCAATCGGATCTTGCTTAAATAAATATTTCTGTGAGTGAGGAAAGTTTGGAAACAACTGGCGAGGCAGTAGCTTCAATGTGCAGAAGAGGGACTCCAGAACTGCAGAAGTGAAGGGCCTTGTCGGTGGCTCAGGCAGGGGCTGCCAGCACAGTCCGGGTTCCTACCGCCCATCCCAGAGCTTCCTCAGCCCCCAAACCACGTGCCTGAACCAGTCTTCCCAGGACCAGAGCCCCCTCCTTCTGCCAAATGTCGGAACGAAAACTGGACAAAACCCAGGATTGAGCCAGGACCTTTGTAGCTTGCGGTTCAAAGCCCCTGTTCCGAGCCACGTTGGCAGTGGTGGATGAGGCTAAAATCCACCCTGAGACCGGGCTGCGTTGTGCTTGCAATGGGTAGAGCATCCTTGGCCCTCAGATGGAGCAGGGGGGTCTGCAGCGCGCTGCTGGGTTTCCCTCCCGTCCCTCCCTTGGAGGCCTGCTATTCCTTCTGCACCCGGATTCGGTTTCCCCTCATCACCCTGAGCCTGGTTCCGAAGGAGGAACATGCTAGCCCAGTTGGTGAGACAACCAGCATCGTGTTAGAAAATCAGCCAAATAAGGTCCCACGTCCCAAGAGAGCAGTCTCAGAGTCTAACCTGCCAGAAAGCTTATAGAGATAGCTCTCGTCTGTAATATCAGTGGGGTGCAGAGCCCAGAGAACCACATGGCTGCTGCCTGAGAGGGGCCTGAGAAGGGCCTGCCATGCCCAACCCACCTCAAACAGTACACCGTCCACTCAGTATCCTCTCACCCAGCTGACTGCTTCGCAGGTTTTAAACGTTTCAGCAATTCATCAGTGAATTCTTATCAGTACTCTATGATTTAGCTTGGTAGATATTATGATCCCTGTTGCACAGATGAGGCAACTGAGGCCAGAGAGGTTAAGTAATTTTTATAAAGTCACGTAGTTGGTATGCATGCCTGGCACTCTTGACTCTGGAGTCTAAGCCCTCAGTCGAGCTCTATTCTGGGCCTTGGAAGAGCACACTGGGGTGTGTGGGACAGAGACAAGTAAAGAGACATTTCAATGCAGGGGATCTGTGCTGTGATGGAGGTCACTAGGCACTGCCCAGGTAGTGTTGGCCCAATGGGCTCTGTGTCCGCCTGGGGAGGTCAAGGGAGACCTCAAAAGGAGAGGGTTATGAAACCAGGCAGGGTGCAAAGGGTTTGCAGGACTCCATCAGGCAGAGTGGGGGATGCAGAGGAGAGGGGGCCATGCTCTAGTCAGAGGGAGCAGCAGATGCAAAAGCCCAGACAGGAGAGAACAAAGAACATCTGTGCAAGTGTGTGACTCCACGTGTTTCTGGGGGAGGGTGGCCAAGACTTAACTATCGGCTCAACAAATGCTTAAGTCCCCACTCTGTATCAGACATGAAGAAAGCCTGAATTGGGGAAGGGGGGAGACAGGGGATGGGGTGCAACTTGAGGTGCAGTGTTTCTGGAAGGCCTCTCTCAGGGAATGGCTTTTGAGAGGAGACCTGAATGCAGTGAGGGAGGGAGACTGACAGCTGTCTGGGGAAGAGCATTCCTGGCAGAAGGGAGAGCAGGTGCAAAGGGTAGAGCATGTGAGGGTGGAGCGTGACACTGGGACTTGAGGTCACAGTTCAGGAGGAACAGCAAGGAATCTTTGCGGCTGGAGAGGAGTTTGCAAGCGAGCAGTAGCAGTGGACGCGGGGTCAGTAGTCAGGGCTGGATCACAGACGTGACCAGAGGGTAAGGAAGATTCCGGTAGCGGTCCAACACACCCCCCCTCCTGTTCAGAAACTCCTTGCTCGCTCTCCCTCTCTCCACCCCATCTATCTCTCCCCACCCCTCCTTCAGTCTTCCCGCCTCGGCTACTTTCTCATTATCTTTCCTGCGTTTCCTCTTGGAACATACAAGATCATCTTTCAGTTCCCAGAACCCATTTGCTAACAAAATGAATGTGGCTGTCATTGGGCTTATTTGGCGACCACGAGGGCGATTCTTCACAATCTTCCACGGCACCTAAGCGGGCGTCGGCGGGTCACAAAACCCCCCTTCAGAGCTACACAGGGAAAGCTGTGCAGAACCCTGAAACCCCTGCGGCCCCCACTTGAAACGACATCTGTGAAAATGCACAGCGGGAAGAGGCTAGAGGTGAGGACTCAAGTGCCTTGACACACCGACTCTTCACAGAGAAAAAACAACAGCTGTGTTTACCATGGCAACCTCCGGTGCCCCAGCAAGCTGACAGACTCAAGGCGAGGCGCAGAGAGCAGAGATGGCCGACAGGAGCTAAAGCACGGAAAGAAGATGGAGTCATGGGCAAGGAAGAGAGAGAGAGGGTCAGGCACAGAAGGATGTGAATGGATTTTAGCTCTTTGGTAACCTTGGGTCAACTATGTTTGAGTTCAGCACACAAACATTTGAATACCCTTGGTTGTTTAGTACAAATAACATAATCGACATTATGGGGCCTCTTGAGAAAATTGCTATCAACTAAATCCATGCTTGCTCCGTATCTCCTTCTCATTGTTC
The DNA here is from genome assembly GCF_002007445.2 of Ailuropoda melanoleuca. NCBI lineage: Eukaryota > Metazoa > Chordata > Mammalia > Carnivora > Ursidae > Ailuropoda > Ailuropoda melanoleuca. The sequence continues at coordinate 33,889,099 of NC_048220.1, forward strand.
AGCAGATACTCCCCACCACTCTCCCAGTAGTTGAGATGACTTTATACTGGCACTGACAGGCTATATGACAGTCATGGGTTAGGTGCTCTCCAAGTCATCACTTAGGAAGAACATATAGCAATGTTATGACCACACACTGGCCCCGGATAAAACCTTCAGTAAACATGGATTGAGCATTTACCACACAGGGTGTCCTTAGGAATCTTACTGGAGGCAGATAATACGCAACTGCCTGCCCTTTCTTGTTGCTCTTAACAAGCCCTTTGGGGAAGCTGAAACCATGGCTGTTCGACATAGAAAAGAAACAGATGAGAGCTGTCTACCTCCTCCTTGGTTTAAGGAAACTGTGACCCTGGGGCTTGGGACCACAGGTGTAAGGCTGGGTGGAGAATCTGGGGTGATTACCCTAGTCCATCGAGAAGCAATAAATGGTTAGACAGGTGGAGAACCTAGGAAGTCACAGATTCCAGCCTTACTTCAAGTTTGCCACCATGCCTCTCTCTGGGCTTTCTTTAGGAAAAGTCCTTCATGACTTGCCAAGGACAATTACTGTAAGTTTAGGATAAAGCCAATAGCTAAAGAGAACCCAGACTTCAGTGTCAAGGAAGACTGAGTAGGTCATCTTGAAAATGGGAGAGCCATTGGGTCTTCCTGTAAGTATCCTTATTTCAAAACAACATAGCTTTGTGGCAGAATGGCCATCTTCAAACAGGAGAATATGATGGCTTCCCAACAACCATATGGAACACCATTTGGGGGCACCTGGGTGGCTAGTCAGTTAAGTGTCTGACTCTTGATTATGCCTCAGGTCATGATCTCAGGGTTGTGAGTTTGGGCTCCACGCTGGGTGTGGAGCCTGCTTGGGACTCTCCCCCACTAAAAAAAAAAAAAAAAAAAAAAAAAAAGCAACAATTTCCTCATATCTAACTTCCACATATTTTCCTTTCTGGAATCAAATAATCTCAGGAGGTACCCACAGCCTAAATCTCCCTCTCTTTGCAAAAGAAAAACACAGAAGACATACATTCACCCATCTTCAATCTTACTGTGGTGCACTATCCAAGGTACAAACACTCTGGGGGAGATAACTGGATGATGCTTTATCAATGCCCCATAAATCTCACCAGCCCCAGCTCAATATAGTATGACTTTCTAATAAAGTTTTATTTTTTGTTTATTATTTGTCAGAATGTTTATGTTGTTCAAGACAGCTGTATTCTATTAATAATTTTAGAAACGATTACATCCACGAGAGAATTTTAAACCCTTACAGTCATACATTCATGGGGGGGACCCATTTTTGTGGCAGATATGATCAAAAAAGGCTTTTAGCATTTATTTGGGGGAAGTGAAAATACATGTTTCAAGAAGGAAAGCAATATAAAGTTATGACTTTTAAAGAACTTGTTCACATATTCTTTTAATGGATATTGGTGGATATCCAGGTAAGATGGTATTTAAATTCCAGTGAATGCATTAAAAAGGTGATATAATGGTTTTATTTTAGACTGCCTATGTTCAGAATACTCCCGAACTCATCTTCTGTCATTATTGACCATTATGATGGAAGATGCTCAGTCGTCTACTTCTAAATGCTCAGAAAGATACACAAGTTTTCAAACTTCTTCTAGGGGGTACACGAACGCAAAATCTGAAAGTGTAGGAGAATTTTGGAAGGAGAACTGAACTTGAATCCTGGGAGAGCCATTTACCAGCCACATGGCCTTGGGGTATTCCTTCCCCTTTTGCCATGTTAACGGTCCCTTCCATAATGTTGGAGATGGCAAATCTCTCAGTGGTGTTTTTGAGAAAACTTAGCACAGGGCCTGATGCATACCATCTAATAAGGAAGAAACATTTGCGGAGAATCTGCTTTGGCCAGGATTGTGCTGAGCACTCTATGCATACCCTGGTAGGTGCTGATATTGTTCCCACTTTCCTGATGCGGATGCTGAAGCAAAGGGGGTCATAATGCCTGCTCAAGCTGTGAAGCTGCCCTTGAACTTGGCGTCTTGCTCCAGCCTCTACGATTGCTATTATTAGAACTCTTACCATTAACTTCCAATTGTAGAAATATGGTCCATTCTGAGAGACTGCTGAGGGAAGATTTTAAGACTTTTTCTATTGGTTGTGGGGTTTAGGCATCTCTTCTATCCACCCAGGGAATTCAGTCGTGATTACAGAACTCAGCATTGCTCAGGAAAAGTGGCTAGTGGGATGATTGTTCAGTGGGTAGCAATTAACTTCATCGGGGGAGAAAAAAAAAAAAAAACAGCTGAAGGCTTTTCTGGTTAGGAATTTTCCAAATAGCTTCTGTCCACATTGTCATGAAAACCCTGGAACAATATGGTCGTTCATCCAATTATCAAACCAACCTGGGGGGCACAGTCTGGCATTATGTGTACCCATTATTAAAGGGTAATTCAGTGTAACAAACCAAATCGAGTATGTACAAAGACTGTCAAATAAAATAAACCACTAACAAATTAAATTACTTCCCATTTTCAGTGGGAAGAATGCCAGTCATTTTTCATTTTAAAAAATATGCATCTTAATTCCATTTTTTAAAAACATGAAAAGCAGCATGTGAAAGTCTCTTGTGCTGTCTGCACTGAGGTTTATTTTCCACAGGCACACCTTTCCTGGTCCTGGGGCATGTTCTTTCAGAGAATTAATGAAGCATTAAGCCTCACCCTGGTCAAAAAACTTGTTTCCTCCATGGACCAGTGGTGGATGGAGTTCAAAAAGCAAGAGCGATAGGTTGGCTCTGGTTTAGAGCGACATATCAGAGTTGTTTCCAGAACGAAACTGCCACTCAAGAGAAGCCCGCCAAAACCCCCAGGGAATCCTATCCAAATAATATAATTTTTAGATTTCCCTGATCACACCCTTCAACAGCCTCAATATGTCCCTGATTTCTTTTACTGGCTTTGTCATGTAGATTGAAATAAGCCTTAGAGGAAAAACCCCTTTGGACCAAGTCAGGCTTTGTGCTTCAGGTTCTTAAATATCTGAGAATTATATTCTTTCATTTGACAAACATTTATGAAGTGCCAATCACTGCTCTAGGTGGTACGTGTAGAGAGTGAACAAAACAGATGATTTGTGGCACTTAAAGTCGAATAGAGAAGAAAGACATTAAGGTCTCAAGGTAGATAATCGTGTCCTCAACTGTCACTGACGCAATAAGGAGATGTATGGTGTTTCAAGAGAGGAAAAAAAATACTGTTTAGTTTAAAAAACAACAACAACAGGGGTTCTAATTTAGATTGAGGAATTCGGTAAATTGTTTTCAGGGTTGTAAAAACTCACTTCCCTAAAGCAGGGCCATAGCATCCTCTAAATCAGTGGTTCTTAACTGGGACGAATTTTACCGTTTGACAAGTCTGGAGGTATTTTTGGCTGTCACAGCTGGGTGTATGCCACCGGCATCTTGTGGGTGGAGGGCAAGGATGATGCTAAACGCTCTGTGATGTACAGGAGAGCCCCCAGCACCCAGTCACGCTCTGGCCCCCAACTCAACGGTTCTGAGGTTGAGGTCACACATACTCATATATACATAAACACTCATATAGACACATGTAGACACATATGTTTTGTATACATATATAAATACTTTTATATATGTGAAAGACTTATCCTCTATTGCCAGCTATAAGAACCCACAACCCATAAAAACTGCCTGAGGAATTAATACATATTTTGATTTATTTATTTATTTATTTATTTTTAAGATTTTATTTATTAATTTGACAGAGAGAGAGACATCCAGCGAGAGAGGGAACACAGCAGGGGGAGGGGGAGAGGAAGAAGCAGGCTCCTAGTAGAGGAGCCTGATGTGGGGCTCGATCCCAGAACGCTGGGATCACGCCCTGAGCCAAAGGCAGACGCTTAACGACTGCACCACCCAGGCTCCCCTAACACATATTTTTAAAACCCAATGCATCAAAGATAGTTTTTTATGGCAGACGGACAATTTCATGCTCTTGGTGTCTTTGACTTCTTTTGGTCTCTCTATGGAAAAGACAGGAAAAATATCTTTCCCTCAGAAGATATACTCACTATCTAATTACCAGTCCATGCAGCAGCTTGTAATTCTGCCAGTTTTATCTTTTTTTTTTTCTCCCAGACACTTCCATTTTCTGCCAACACTGCTATTTCTCAAAGCATGTTTCCCTGTTCACTGCCTTTCCTGTTATTTCCCTTGATGTTTCACATTGTGTAATTCCGCAGGAAAAAAGGAGACATCTTAAAATATCCCAGTAGGGGAAAATTTCAATTAACGCTTATAGGTGGGGAAGGATGTGGGATGGGAAGAGGCAGTGGTGTCATTTCTGATGAGTTCGGTTGGATTAATCACAAAACTGTTTTTGTTTTGTTTCTCAACTGCTGCTGATAAGAGTATTCCTAAAATCTATCCACACACTTTCTCCTCTCAATGATTAGCATAAATATCACTGAGTCTTTGATGACCAAACGTTGACAACACCCCAGGAGCATCATGCTGCATTCTGTCATTTATTACTGCAGAATATACAGAACCAAGAAGATAAATACAAATCTGATATTTACTTCAAAAATCACTGGGTTGGTATTTACATCTGAGAAGTCATGACACTGAAAAGACGTGGAGGTGTACAAAGAACTTCGAAACATGGCCTTTCAGAGATACGCGCAAAGGCATACGAATAGTTAAACGGTGTTAGTTCTGCCTCCTGCCAACAGATGGCGGTAGTGATTACTAATGACACCATGATTTAGGAACAATTGACTTATGAATCACCTTTCAGAACTGCATCCTCTAGTTCCCACTCCTGGCTCCATATCAGAATCAAATGAGGCTTCTTATTAAAAACTGATGCCTGGGTCTGACCACTGATCAGTAAAGTCAGAATGCCTGTGAGGTGGAACCCAAGTAGTAGTATTTCAAAAGCCCCCTAACCGACCAATACATAGAGCCAGGGCTGAGGGCCAATGAATCTGAGGGGGCAGATGAAGGGTTTCCATACAACAAACTTAAAATAATGGTTATCTTTTGTGGTATGAGATTATACGAGTTTAAAACTATTATTATTATTTTTTAAAGATTTTATTTATTTGAGAGAGAGAGATCACAAGGATGAGGGAAGGGTAGAGGGAGAAGCATTATTCTCCACTGAGTAGGGAGCCTGATGTGGGACTTGATCCCAGGACCCTGGAATCATGATCTGAGCCAAAGGCAGAGGCTTAACTGACTGAGCCACTGAGGTGCCGTGAGTTTAAAATTATTTTTATAGTTCTGTACTGACTGAGGTTTTTATGTTAACTTAAAAAAAACACTCTGATGTTTTAAATAAACGATTAAGAAGGAAATCATTTATGGAAGACAAAAATGACAGCATTCAAAATATGCAAAGAGTTCCTAAAAACTGATGAAAAGACAACTCAGTAAAAATATGGGCACAGGATATGAACAGAAAATTGAGAGAAAGTGAAAACCAAATGACCAGGAAATATATAGAAATATGCCCAACCTTATTAGTCATCAAGGAGATGCAAGTTAAATTTGTGAATCTTTAATCTTATAGAAGATTAATCTTATTAATCTTTAATTTTTACTTATAAAAATTTTACTATATGCCAGTCATTGTTCTAAGTCTTTATCACTATTAATTCATTTAATACTCATAACAATTTTATGAGGTAGGTATTCATATCATATCACTTTACAAAGGAGGATAACAGAAATGAAGCAGTTATGTGTCTTGCTTAAAGTTGCACAGGAAGCATGTGCTAGGCTGAGACACGTACTAGCAAGAGCATCCTTACCTTAACAACTACACTCCACTCCCTTATCCTTGGTACCTCTACTTGGATGGGCAAAAGTTACAATGACTAATAATACGCTATCCTGGAAATGGCAGGGGGAGAGGGAGATGGGCACTTGCTGGTGGGATTATGAATGGCAACAAAATTTTAGAAGGTGATCTGGAAGTAGCTATTATAATAATGTACACATCTTTTAATTAAACAAATCCTACTTTAATGGAAACTACTCTCCAAAACCAAACATGAGCTTGTGATAATATATGTTTGTGAACATATTGCAGTACTGGTATAATTGCATTGTAGCAAAATCTAGAAACAATCCGAATGTCTGTCAATAGGGGGATGATTTAACAACTTACAGTACACCCATACTTTAAAATATCTGCAGCCATTTCAAAGAAGTGACCTGAAGAGATGCTAATATTACTGTGCAGACGAATGTGTATAGTATGGTCTCAATTTTATAAAAACAAAACAAAATCCTATCCATCTACTAATGTTAATATGTGCATGTGTAGGCAAAGAGAAAGGTATGGAAAGACACACGCCAAACTAGTAACATGAATTACATCAAGATGTGGGTCCACAATTTACTATTATTTCACTTGTTGCTGTAACCATGCATTAATTGTGGAGCGTAAAAGAAAAAGCAGAAAAATCCTTATTTTTTTTTTAAAGATTTTTTATTTATTTATTTGACAGAGATAGAGACAGCCAGCGAGAGAGGGAACACAAGCAGGGGGAGTGGGAGAGGAAGAAGCAGGCTCATAGCGGAGGAGCCTGATGTGGGGCTCGAACCCATAACGCCGGGATCACGCCCTGAGCCGAAGGCAGATGCTTAACCGCTGTGCCACCCAGGCGCCCCGAAAAATCCTTATTTTTAATGTCCTGCCAGGGCAGGATTCCTAGGATTCTTCAGTCTGCACCAGACTCTTCCTGGGAAAACTGAAGTGGCTCTAATGAGCACAACTTCCTCATTCCTACGAGCTCAGATCTGCTTTCTCGAACTGTCTACCTGTTAGTACCCTAGGTTATCAAAGAGCCAGTCCAACCCCTTCCTCCACGCAAAAGCACTTCAGATACTTGAGGCCAGCTCTCAACCCATTCTACGCCTTGTTAAATAAATTATACCAAGACCCTAATTTTCATATCCCACCAATGGTCAGGGCTGCTTCACCTCCACTGAAGCTTTGCTTTACCGAACATATCCACCAGTTCTGGGAACATAGAGGGACCTGTATTCTACACAAGACGTGTTTTTTTCTGTAGATAGTTTCAAACTGATTTACCTCCCTCATTGTCTGTATCATGTGCTCAATTAAAATTTCCAGGACATTTTTCAAATAAATGAATGTCAAGTCAAATGTCTTCTATACTACTGACTATTTTTAACTTGAGTATGATTTCCTGAGTTCTCCTCTCCTCCTCCAGGATTTATCCCTTTCTCTCTCTTTTTTAAAGATTTTATTTATTTGAGAGAGAGATAGAGAGAGAGAGAGAGAGAGTCCACGAGCAGGGGGAGGGGACGAGGAAGACCTAGACCGAAGGCAGATGCTTAGCCGACTGAACCACCCAGGCTCCCTATCTTTTTCTTTTTCAAAGTGAAATACAGGGGTGGAGAAATGGCATGTGTGTGAGTGTATGAAGTTATGCATTATGGATTCTGGATAATTGGATTTTTCTGTATAATGAAGAAGATTGGTGAATGAGTTCGGAACGTGGAGAAGACAGGATAGTGTCCCGTAGTTTGGCTGCAGAGTGGGCGGTCCCTGAAATCTGCCACTCCCCAACGGCAGGGCTGAATTTGAAATGTAATAATCCTGGAAAATAAACTGTTACAAGAAGTGGGTGAGGGAAGAGAGAGCTCTGGAGGAGAAGTTTTGCTAGTTCCAAAGAGAGAGAGCAGGAAGAGGCAAAGAACAGAGAAAAGGAATGGGAACAGAGAGAGAGAGGAGGGTATCTGAGAAAAGCAGCAGCACACAGGACTTCAAAGAGAAAAGGGATGGCAAGCCTTCGGAATAGGAATGGGGAAAAAGAAGAAGGTGGAAGGGGCGGTGAGGGGCAGGACATCATCAAGTCTGGACTGTTCAGAGAAACCATCTCAAACTTATGTTTTAAAAAAAACTCCTATAAAACAAAAACCAAGAGGATTACTGTAGGACAGAAAAACCTTGGGGCTTATCAGGACTGGAGATTGCAGCATGGGAGATAGAATAGGATGTGGCATGCTGTCAGCGATCTGGGAACTATGCTTTGCCTGTCTGCCTCTGTGTCTCTCCACGGCCATCTGGTCTCTCTCTCTCTTTTTTTTTTTAAGATTTATTTTTTTTAGAGAGACAGTGCCCCCCATCCCCCAGCATGAGTCAGGGGAGGAGGAGCAGAGGGAGAGAAATCTTTAAGCAGTTTCTCTGCTGAGCATGGAGCCCAACGCAGAACTCAATGCCACAACCCCAAGATCATGACCTGAGCCAAAACCAAGAGTCAGACGCTCAACTGACTGAGCCACCCAGGCATCCTTGGGGCTGCCTGGTCTCTTAACCTGCTTCTCCCTGGGTGTCTGGCCCTTTCTCCTCTCCTCACCAACAAAAGTTAACTCCATCTGTTCATGAGCCTGTCTGTGGCTTCGAATGAGTCCCTCTAGTCCTATCTCCATTACACTTTCAAACCAAGTGCTCATCACTACTGCAAAGGATTGGAGGGAACAAAGTAGTCAGAATGGAAGAGTCAAAGCCTTATAAAGAAGTCTCACCTCTTCCCTTGTACATATCACATTCACGATCACCTCCATGCCTCACTTCCAATGACTGCTGTCTTTCCTTCTGTCCTCCCATAGACTGACTGTGCCAGTTAGTAGAACTCCCCCCATTCCTCATGCCATGTATGTACTAATCCAGTGGAAAATCTGGTATTTTAAGAGTCCTATAGATAAAGGATGAATTTTCTAGCTTCCTCTTTCAACCTGGCACTATTTTGACAGCCTTCCTGGAATCATTTCCCGACTAAAGCTCCTAGTATTATAATTCAGACTTTTTTTTTTAAAAGATTTTATTTATTTATTCGACAGAGATAGAGACAGCCAGCGAGACAGGGAACACAGGCAGGGGGAGTGGGAGAGGAAGAAGCAGGCTCATAGTGGAGGAGCCTGATGTGGGGCTTGATCCCATAACGCCGGGATCACGCCCTGAGCCGAAGGCAGATGCTTAACCGCTGTGCCACCCAGGTACCCCTATAATTCAGACTTCTAACAGTGTCTTGTACAAGAGCCAAATGCAACTGGCCACTCCTCCATGGACAGGAAACCTATTGTGTTTTGAATGCTGTTGTAACTGCCCTTCAATCTTCTTCAGGCAATGAACCCTTTTCTTTAACGCTCTCTTACCATTTTCCCTCAATTCCCTACAATATTACAAATTGTGACTTGTCCGTGGCAATCACATACTTTTTAAGACTAGATTGTTGAAGTATATTTGAATAAGAGTTTATCCTGAATAACATGTAGTAATTACTTCTGGAACAGCATACTATTTTGGATGACTTATGCCTGGTCTGGTTCTACCTAACACTTTCATGTTATTATTCACTGAGACCCTGGGATGTTTTTTCCACACATTTGCTTCCTCTTTTCACATTCTACGCGTGAATGGTAGGATTTTTCTCTCTGCACGCACCAGCACTATGCTTTGCTCTTTTAGAAATCTATATCCTATCTGTTCCCCTCAAGTCTGTAAGGTGGGCCATCCATTTTGTTATTCATTTCTGACCTCTTCTTTGTCTCCGAGTTTTGCAAAATGTGAGCCTATACAAGGGTGGAGAGCAGGAGGGAGGGTGCAAGGATGGAGCTTATAGCCTTTGAGGCTGACTCATAGGACTATAAACTATTAATTTTCTTTTCTTCCCGGAGGGAGGAATATGAATTATTTTCTCAAATAGCCAAAGCAGGGGACCCCTTTAAAAACCATAAATCTCTGAGGCTAACAGTTAAAAGGAAGGGAAAACTAATCATACATATGGAAAACAGGACAAATATGCAGTTCATTGAAAATCACTCCAGTTGAACACCAAATTACTCCACCTGATTTCCACTTCTTTTACATTCTACTGAGACCCATTTTGCATCTAATCTGGGAATAATAATTATATACTGAATTGCATTAATATGTGGATTCAACTATATATGCTTAGCATAAAACAGAAAAATGAAAGGAGGAAACAAATTCAAATAATGTTGACTATTGCAACTGCATTCCACTCAGGGGAGAGAAGCCCTGCATAAGAATGAGATGGGGGAGTCAATCTGCTCTTTCCTCAGACTGGCTGACTATGGATCTCATCTCCTAGCATCTTGATATGCTGAATGAGCTACTCAGGTTTAAAGCAGTCTCGGGGGGCCTAGGTAGTTCAGTCGGTTAAGTGGCCGACTTCTGGTTTCGGCTCAGGTCATGATCTCAGGGTTGTGAGATCGAGCCCTGTGTCGGGCTCCATGCTGGGTATTGAGCCTGCTTAAGATTCCCTCTCTCCCTCTCCCACTGCCTCTCCACCTACTGTCTCTTTCTCCCTCTCTTAAAAAAAATATAAAACACTCTGCTTTTCACAAATGGCCTTTCAGATTTTTTTGTATAGCTTTCTAGTGCACATTATTCTTTATATGGTGCATATTTATACATACTATTTTGTACAGAGATCACAAAAACTATGCATGGTATATCTTACGGGTGATTTAAGGGATTTTTTTCAGGGATGCTTTTCAACAAACATGACTCTTGCATTAGATGACTGTGGAACCCAGCCTCTTCAAAACTGCCACTTTACAAACCCTATTACAAATACCTACCATTTCCCATATGCCATTACCTCTTTCAAGCTTCACAAAAATCCCCCACAGCTGAGACTGTTTTATAAATATTTTACAGATATTTAAAGAACTGAGGCTCAGTGAAGTTAAATGACATAAGTCATGAGGTCATTTGATTAGGATCAGCAGAGCCAGGATCCAAACACAATCTGAATTCATGGACCACAATTTTTCTGCTATGTCAGGGACTCTAAAATCTTGATACATTTCAAGCCTCTTCACTGGCTTATACTAGGAGTATTCTATCTTCTCTTGTCAAGGACCACATAGTGTATGATATTCTAAATTTTTCAAAAAGTTAGTATAACTATTTGTAAGCGGTATTTGTTGAGCCCTCACCAAATGCAAGGTGCTATTGGTATACTACAGCTCTGAAATTATCTTTTTCCAAAAGCGGCTCAGAAATTGAAAGGACACAACAGAGAGTCAAGTAATATAAGGAAATCATCAAACAATTTGTAGGAAGGAGCTAATAAGAGAGCCCTGGTAAGCCATGATAAGGACTCTTCAATTCATTCTAAGTGATAAGGGAAACCAACAAGGCTGTTAAAAGGGGAGTAAGAGATCTTATTTGCATTTTTAAAAGCTCCTTCTAAGTATTTTGTGGTTATCAGATTGTTGGTTGTGGGGGGGAGTGGAGGGTGAGTGAATGTAGGAATAACAATTGGGAGGCTTTTTAACATGGAAGTGATGGATATAGGTTAGAAACAAATTAGCAGAACAGAGAAAGGGAATGAAAGAGAAAATAGAATAGTTACAGATATAAGCTGCCTTGAAGAAACCAGAGTAAAACAGAGAAAAAGTGGAAATCAGAGTTATCAACATGGTTTACAGGCTTGAGGAAATGACACAAAACAAATGAAAAAGTACAAAGATATAAAAATCAATGAAGAACAGATTGTGTGTGTGTGTGTATATATATGATTGTGTGTGTGTGTATACACACACACACAAAACAAAGAGGATCCAACGTATGTATAATTGTTGGTTATGAAAAGATCAAAAGAAGCGAATCTAAAAAAAAAAGATTAAAATGTATTTATAAAAATTCTGTGAAATAAAGACTCAAATCCAAGACTGAAAAGATGGAAGGGGTAGAGTAATCCAAGAAAAAGGGACAGAAAAAATTTAATACCAAGGCATACCCTAGTGAAGTTATGTTAGTTTAAGCATAAAGAATATCTATGGGTTATACAGATCTTTAAAATGAGTCAAGTATGAGAAGTACAGATAAAGACTGGCTTCAGATTTCCCTCTACAGGAAACTCAATGCCAGAAACACAACCAGAGTCCATAAAGTTATGACAATTTTACATGCTTTCAAGCTGTGATTTAGCATAGAAGACACCTTCTTAAGCAGCGAAAAAATCAGAGAACACAATTATTTATGAGCTTCTACTAGAATGTAAGCTCCATGGAGACAGGGTCTATTTCTATATTGTTTTCCATTTTATTCTCAGCACCCAGGAAAAAAAGCATTACACACAGTAGGTACTGAGAAAATGTTTGTTGACTGAATGAAAAAAATTTTACATAAAGGAAAACTGGAGATTTTCTCATTCAGAGACAGCTAAACTGATTTATCATCAGAACCACCTGACATGTCTTAAAAGAGAAATAGAAAATACAGATTGCTTACATCCACACTTTGAGACTCAAATTCATTTGGTCTGGGGTAAGACTTAGGTATCTTCATTTTGAAAAAGTTTCCTCTTCATTTTTTTTTTTTTTTTTACCTTATCTGCCTTACCCAGACTATTACTTACTTAACATTTTCTTTAAATCAATCTGCTTTTTAGTTAACTAAATTAATTTTGCTAGGGAACTTTACATCCTAGCAATACATGAAGAAACAGCTTTCTGTGAATTGCTAAAAAACCCAAACAAACCCAGAAGAAGGTCATAAAAATAAATGCTATGAAAAAACCTTTTCTTAACCTACCAAAACTGAAGTAGGAAGAAATAGAAAATTTGAACAGACTAAATACTCCAATGAAATTGAGTTAGTAATCAAAAAACTTTCCAAAAATAAAAGTCTAGGACAACACAACTTCACGACAAATTCCACCAAACATTTAAAGAAGAGTTAATACCTAGTATCCTCAAACTATTCCAAAAATACAAGAGGAAGGAAAACTTTCAAATTCATTCTATGAGGCCAGTATCACCTTGATACCAAAACCAGATAAAGACATGACAAAAAAACAGACAACTACAGGCCAGTATCTCTGCTGAATACAGATATAAAAATCCTCAACAAAATATTAGCAAACCAAATCCAATAATAAATTTTAAAAAAATCACAGATCACGATTAGTGGGATTTATTCCAGGGATGCAAGGGTGGTTCAATATTTGCAAAACAATCAATATGATACATTATATCACAAAGAGAAAGCATAAAAACCATATGATCATTTCAATAGATACAGAAAAAACATCTGACAAAGTACAACATCCATTCATGATAAAAACCCTCTGCAAGGCAGGTCTAGAGGGAATACACCTCAACACAATAAAGGCCATAAAAGAAAAACTCACAGCCAATGTCATACTCAATGGGGAAAAACTGAGAGTCTTTCCCCTAAGGAACAAGACAAGAATGTCCACTCTCACTACTTTTATTCAACATAGTACTGGAAGTCCAAGCCACAGCAATCAGACAACAAAAAGAAATAAAATGCATCTGAATTGTTAAGAAAAACTCTTGTTATTTGCTGGTGACATGATACTATATACAGAAAATGCTGAAGAGTCCACCAAAAAACTACCAGAACTGATGAATGAATTCAGGATACAAAATCAACGTACAGAAATCTGTTGCATTCCTATACACTAATAATAAAGCAGCAGAAAGTGAAATTAAGAAAACAACCCCATTTACAATTGCACCCAAAACAATAAAATATCTAGGAATAAGCTCAACCAAGGAAGTGAAAGATCTCTACTCTGAAGACTATAAAACACTGATGAAAGAATTTCACGATGACGCAAAGAAATGGAAAGACATTCCATGACCATGGGTTAGGAGAACAAATACTGTTAAAATCTACAGATTTAATGTATTCCCTATCAAAATACCAACACGATTTTTCAGAGCTAGAAAAAACAATCCCAAAATTTGTATGGAACCATGAAAGACCTCAAATAGCCAAAGCAGTCTTGAAAAAGAAAAACAAAACTGGAAATACCATGATTCTAGACATCAAGTTATATTACAAAGTGGTAGTAATTAAAACAGTATGGTACTGGCATTAAAACAGACACATCAGTCAATGGAATAGAAAAGAAAATCCAGAAATAAAGCTACAACTATATGGTCAATTAATCTTTGACAAAGGAAGAATGACTATACAATGGGAAAAAGACAGTGTTGGGAGAACTGGACAGCTACATGCAAAACAATGAAACTGGACCACTTTCTTTCACCATATAAAAAATAAATGCACAATGGATTGAAGACCTAAATGTGAGACCTGAAACCATAAAAATCCTAGAAAAGGGCATAGGCAGTAATTTCTTTGCTATGAGTTATGGCAATACTTTTCTAGATGTGTCTCCTGAGGCAAGAGAAATAAAAGTGAAAATAAACTATTGGGACTATATCAAAATAAGAATTTTCTGCACTGTAAAGGAAATAACCAACAAAACTAAAAGACAACCTACTGAATGGGAGAAGATATTTGCAAATGACATATCCAATAAAGGGTTAGTATCCAAAATATATAAAGAACTGATACAACACAACACCCAAAACCCAAATAATCCAATTAAAAATGGGCAAAAGACATGAACAGACATTTGTCCAAAGAAGACATGCAGATGGCCGACAGACAGAGAAAAGATGCTCAACATACTCATCATCAGGGAAATGCAAATCAAAATTACAATGAGATATGACCTCACACCTGTCACAACGGCTAAAATAAAAAAATAGAAGAAACAACAAGTGTTGGTGAGGATGTGGAGAAAAAGGAACCTTCTTGCACTGTTGGTGGGAATGCAAACCGTTGTAGTCACTGTGGAAAAAAGCACGGAGTGTCCTCAAAAGGCTAAAAATAGAACTACCCTACAATCCAGTAATCACACCACTGAGTATTTACCCAAAAAAACACAAAAAAGACTAATTCAAGAGGATATATGCACCCTTATATTGATAGCAGCATTATTTATAATAGCCGAACTATGGAAGAAACCCAAGTGTCCACTGTTAGATGAACATATAAAGAAGATAAGGAATATTATTCAGTCATAAAAAAGAAATGAAATCTTGCCATTGCAGCAACATGCGTAGGGCTAGAGAGTATAATGCTAAGTGAAGTCAATCAGACAAAAGACAAATGCCATATGATTTCCCTCATACATGGAACTTAAGAAACAAAACAAACGAGCAAAGGGGAAAAAAGAGAGAGAGAAACCAAGAACAGACTTAGAGAACAAACTGATGTTTACCAGAGGGGAGGTGGGTGGGGGGATGGGTGAGATAGGTGATGGGGATTAAGGATGACATTTATCAAGATGAAAAAATGTTCTTAAATTCTAGCCAGATGGGTAACCTGGAAAGACTTAGCTACCTTTCAATCTTAAAAAAAAAAATAAACATTTAGAGGGACTAAAAAATATTCAAAGTGGGGCTTTGCGCTTGATACAGTCAGAATGATATTAAAAAGAAACAAGAAAGGAAGAACTTCGTGCGTTATGGAAATCAGTATCACTTAAAGCTGTGTCTTGTACCAACAGAAATACATAGCGTAGACTTCGGGGAACAGAATGGTATTTGACAGTGACTGGCACAGTACTGGGGATATGTTGGGTGATTAATATATATTGATGTCAACTATTTATAGGTAATGTACTTCGTGTCAGGCACAACACTGGATCTTGGAACGGGACAACAAATAAGATGGTCTCTGTCTTCCGGTGGCTCAATGCTACTTTATGTGCCTTTACACAGTTGGGAAATGCTAAATGCTTCCTGTGATGAGCTATTTGCATAAACAAATAGAGAACTGGTACCCCCGGCTGGCCATGTGTACCTGCAGATTCCAAACCCAGGAAGGTGTGAGATATTGTTTCTTACACTTGCTTTCTAGAACCATAATAGTACCTAGTGCTTCAG
Organism: Ailuropoda melanoleuca; assembly: GCF_002007445.2. Classification (NCBI taxonomy): domain Eukaryota; kingdom Metazoa; phylum Chordata; class Mammalia; order Carnivora; family Ursidae; genus Ailuropoda; species Ailuropoda melanoleuca. Next base: position 33,904,877 of record NC_048220.1, read on the forward strand.
GGGGACTTGCCATATGCCACTCCATCAAGCACGTGTCATGATTTATCTCATGTAATCCTCACTACCACCAAATGAGACAAGGATAGTATGTGAGGGTTTATCCTCACAGCTCGGACGTGGGGCCCATCCATCCCAATGAACAGAGAACCACCTACCTGACGATGAGCTTACTACGGTTTTCCTTCTATTATATCACCTGCTACCGCCATTCAATCCCGTTTCCTTATCATGGTGTGATCAGGAAAAGGAGTGTGTGAGTCCAGGGGTAGTCTCATTAACTTAGGGTTATTAAAGGGGAAAATGCAGAGAATCGAGGCAGGTGCAGATGAGGACAGATGGACTGAGACTTAAGTGAAATGATAAGCAAGATAAAGGGAGAGAATCAAGAGAAGATTTCACTGGAGGTTAAGAGAATAATAATGAGCTCTTTTTTATTTCTTTTTTAAACACAAAAGGAGAACGTAAGCAGTGAAGAAGGAAGCCTGGCTGCTGGAGCTTGGCAGGGGGTAATTTATTGATCGACGAGTAAGAGTGTGCCCCAAAGAAAGACACAGAGGAGGAAAATTATTTGCTGCAGTTTTCACAATGGGAGATGTCCAAGGAGGCAAGAGATGTAAATTTCCCAGGGGAGAAGATTATGAAGTAAGATTCTTCAAGTCCTCCAAAGGAAAACACTGCTTTTTTTTTTTTCTTTTTTCTTTTTTTTTTAAAGCCTCAGTGTTGTTGATGAACAATCATCAAACCATCAACCCACACAGTTGGCCTTGATACTGACAGACACCTGAAACTGTTTGGAGTATAGGAAACTGGGACTAATTATTCCTCAGTCTCACAACGACAGGGTCAAAGGAGACCTAGATTCACTCAGCAAACAGACTCAGTGGGTTTCTGTGGATTCTCCCCCAGAAAGGAGGAGAATCTAAAACTGGAGGCAGAGGAATAGCTTCTCAACAAGGAGCATGCTGGAGTGGGGGATCCCTCAAAAGCCGCAGAAAGTGTAAGCCGAGTTTGTCCAAACACTACAGATAAAAGTTACATGATCTGTCTTGACAGGGGAAACTGCTAGTCGAAGTGGAGATGCCCAAGATGCTAGGGAAAATGGAACTATAGTATGGTTCAGCATGAAAACAAAGGTGGTCGACACAGCTCTCTCCCTTTCCAAGGAGCACCTGCTGCTGTTCAGGTTGACGGGTCATTTAACAGTCTCTTGTTAATTTCTAAGTCTTGGAAGGTGTCTGACTCCAGATTCTCCCCAGCTATTTATTTTTCCTTCATGAGAACTCTTTCATTTCAAATGACATTCTCTTCTAGATATATTTATAGGTATACATTTTTTTGTCTTTAATTATAGAGAAGGAGATAAACCCAGCTCTAGAGTTATGATACCAAATATAGGGAGGCATTTTCATTTTTTAAGGATACAGATTTAGGCAAGCTAAGTTTACAGACTGTTTGGAATTTCAATCTCTCAACATATAAGGCACTTGCAAATGCTTCTGCCCATACATATATTTTTTCTTCCCTAGAAGGGACCAATGCCAATAAAGCTCATCTCTGCCTGAGTTATAGCTTTTCCCCTTCTGATAATCAGTAAGAATTATGCAAAGGCATAGCGTTGTTAGCAAACAGAAAGAGCAATCTAATTCCACCTGATCATTCGTTTTTCCAGAACCTATCTTACCACAGATACTGGCAAGATGGTTTCTACAGAAAAATGGTCCAATTAAGGGGGAAATTTCTGCTAGGTCAGTTTTAATGTACAATGTTGAATCTGAATTTGTGAATGTGAAATAGATCAATAATGAGCTTGTGCTGGGAGAAAAAAAGAATTCTTTTCTCAGTGGTCAAGAGCAGGAGAAAACAGCAAGAGAACTTTTCTTTTGGCTGTTTTTTTTTTTTTTTTTTTTTAAGGGAAAGTAACATACANAACTTTTCTTTTGGTTTTTTTTTTTTTTTTTTTTTTTTTTAAGGGAAAGTAACATACATAGGAAGTTTTCTTCAATGCTCACAAAATAAAGACCGCAGGTCTAGCATCTGAGAGTGGATCCTTTGACCTAGGTAAAGAATTCTGCACTTTTGCTGACTGATGGTTGGAGCCTGAGGCAGAGAATCTAAGAGAAGACTTGCCACCAGAGTCCTGAGCCAACTCTCAACTACCTTCCAGGGTGGTCAGTGCTACCAGGGCTCCCATCCCAGAGGCCACTCCCATCAAAGGGCGGCTGCTTCATCTCTGAGAAGGAGTTACTACTAAGCACGGAACTTCTCTCAGCTCAGTGAGAACTTGAAAGTTTACTGGTCTCCCCCAAAAGGGTGATACGGCGTGGGAACATACCTCGATTCATCCAGAGTCTCAAACTGATGACTCGTTTTATCTCCTTATCTTTACTTAGAGGTTTTTAATTTTTTTTCCTTCCCAAGTACAGTCTGCCTGTCTGTATTCATGTATTTATGAATCTTTAATGGGAATGTCCTTTAGGCTAGTGATATGAACATTCACTGAAGAGTCTTAAATATTGAAGTTGATGTGGCTTAGGCAAATGAACTTTGGCCATTTGATCAAGTTAGAAGTCTTTCCTTTCCCACCTGTCGTCCAAACTGTACGTTTCCATCTAAAAGCAACAACAGGGGTTTACTGATGATACCTCTGTACCGAGCATTCCTAATTCCCAACCTGAAGCTAGCTACCTATTGCTGAATGGTTAATACTAAAAGCCAGATCCTATGCTGTTAAGTACTATGGTGTAGGTCCTTTTGATGATAAAATCAATACTTTGAAAACTTAAATAAAAGGCCCAAAGCCAGGGGCGCCTGGGTGGCTCAGTCCATTAAGCGTCTAACTCTTGATTTTGGCTCAGGTTATGATCTCAGGGTCCTGGGATCGAGTCCTGCGTCGGGCTCTCTGCTTAGCGGGGTGTCTGCTTGAGGATTCTCTCTCTCCCTCTCTTTCTGCCCCGCACCCCCCCTCCCCGGTCTGCTCACACACACTCTCTCAAAAATAAAATAAAATAGAAAGGCCCAAAGCCATACAAAGACAGTGCTGGGATCTGAATCCAGAGCTATTCGTCTAACCCCCTGTAACTGCTATACTAGATTCTCTCCCACAACAGTTCCAACTGTGGGCTTCCCTCCCTTACCAGAGGACAAGCGGAAAGAAGTAGGCCTCACATTTCTTCTGGCAGTAAGAACATTTTGCTCACACATTCTGAACAAACAAGCAATTATTCTGTTTTATTTTAAAGTATCCATGTGACTTGTTCGCTCAGCTCCCACATCCCTCTGTGTACTGTCTTGACTCATATTTTGGGTTTGTTCACAGAAAATATACTGCATTTCTAAGTCCTAGGGAGTTTTAACTGGCAGCCAACACATTTTGGGCTGTGTTGTGATTTTGAAGATATGCTTCTCTTTAAAATACATGAAGGCGGAAAAAAAGAAAGGCTCCTTGATCACTGGTTAACAGGAATATCTGAGCTGGACAAACCATGGTTCCCTTTTAATGCAGCTCCAGTGACCAAAGTCCCTTTCAAAAGCCCTGGGGAACTGGTCTGTCCTGGAGAAGGAATGAGTTCCCCCAAGGTGTGTCCCCTCGGTCTACCGGAGCCCAGAAGACACACAAGGCAGCATTCCTTAGGGTCTGCTGCACAAGTCAGTAGTTTGGGTTTACTCAGTGCTGGGGCTTCTCCCACTGGAGGCTTCCAGGCTCCCACATTCTGCTAGCTCTTTGGTATTTTATAGAACCTAACATGAAATGGATATTTGGGTACTGTCCAATCAACTTAGACTTTTCAATTTTTACTGATCATCTTCAAATTTGCTGTCCTTCATTCAAGCCTTTTTTTCAGTTTTAGGTTGTTTTCTGCCCCGAGATACACCTTGATATCCTGGGACAGGAGGCTAGCCCCAGATGACCCAGCCAGGTCCCTGGCTATCTCGGAGATTTCTGGCCTGCAACTGAGAGAAGGAAAAAGATGACAATAACCGTGATTGCTATGGGGATTACACAATAGGGGAATCAAGGAGCACACAAAGAACAAGTACAATACCAAACGCGCTCCCCTCTGGAGTCAGGGAAAGCTCTGGTGGCCGCTCTTGTTAGAAGAGCAACAAGTACCCTTAACGAACGCCACAGAAACAAACCGCCCCTTCCTGGAGCTAGTGGGTATCTGTCTTTGTCGTTCCTCTGAGCATGGGGCTCCATTCTCTCTGCATGGATAGCAGAGCAATCCTGCTTCGGAGGCAGGCAAGAAGAGCTCTTTAAAACGGTTTTGCACCGCTAACCCACCTCAGTCACTTCTTTCTCTCTGGCCCAATTCTTGCATGGAAAATTGAGGTAATGATTTATATGCCGTAAGCAGTTCTGACAGGTGCACTCTGTCTTGGCTTCCTCCTGCCCCGGGACTAACAGAAGCTTATCTTTTCCTTTGTGTAATAGGGAGCTGTCAGGTTCTATGACCCTCCAAACAATTCAATCACTCACGGGAGGATTCACCTTGGAGGGAGGACACCTTCACATTGGAGAAGGTCCGTGGAGGCCATGCCCTGACATGTATCAAAACAGTGGCAGGCGAGGGGCCGGAGGGCGACATGGCCACCCTGACAAGATGCCACTGGCTTCCTCCATTTAAACCCTTCGTATCTGCCGGTAACTTCCCGGCTTATGCTGACAGCTTTTCTACCGTGGTGTACATCCTGTCTTGGGTGCAGAACATTTAGCTATCCGAGCAAAGAAGGGCTGTTTCCAAAAATGACCAGTGCAGAGAAGAAATGGCTTGCACTGCTCTTGGGAGGAAAGAACAGATTCCTTAGCAAGGTCTGTGATGCCCAGCATGGTCTGGCCATGACCTGCCTGCCTTGTCACCTGTCCCTGGTGGTCACCACGTATTTCCTTGTGCTCAGCATTCCGGCCACTCTGGCTTTTGTCCCATCCCCTGCTCACCTGTGCAACCTCCCACCTCATGGCCCTTGCCCATGGCATCTCTTCTGCCTGGAATGTTCTTCCCACTCCTCTCCTCACCTACCTCCTGCCTCAGCTCAGTTAGTAGTTGCTCAGGAACTTATTCTCTGCTCTCCCCAAATGGATCAAATCCTCCCGTCTGTTCTCCTGTGCACTGTCCACCTGTCTTCTGCAGCCACCACTTGGTGTCAGTTTCACATGGGGGGGCATTTGATTAGTGCCCTTTCCAACCAAAAGAGTCTGTAAGATCCATGAGGGCAGGAACTGGGTCATTTATGCTCACTGCTGCCATTCCAGGGCCCGTCGCAGGGCCTGGCTTACATTAGGAACTCAAGAAATACTTGTAGAATTAGTGAGATCCAGGTGGTGCCTCTGTTCTGAATTGATTTGACCATCACGTTGGACAAAGGCACATTTAATCAGGACTGATGTGACAGTCAGCTGCGGGCTCAGGTGCAGGGATGACTTTATTGTGGGAAAGAACAATGGTGACCAAATATGGCTGTCTTTTGTCACTTCTGTCTCAATACCTAACCTCACAACTCCTGAACTCATTGATAATCTTTCGTTCCCCCACTGCCCTCACCTCCCAACCTGAATGCTTTTCTCAGATACTCTTTGAATTTGGACAGCAACTAATTTTTTTTTTTTAATCAAGCTCTCACATGTTTCTAAACATCTGCTTGTTTGCTACTGCAATGGAATAATTGGATGAAGTTTGCTCCCCTTTTGTCTAGAGTTTTAGCATTTAAACAGACAATGTCCTTATTTAATTCAATTTAGAGTTGCAGAACTCTAAACCTCGAAATAATGAGAGGCAATGGGATCACAGAGGAGAGAAGCAAATGCTGAGGAGCTTGGGCAGGGCTGAAATGCACAAGAGGACTGACTGTAGCATCAGGCACGGACGCATCACGTCAGGGTCATTGTGCTTTCAAACAAAAGCACGTAACCACCCAGTTTCCCACTGACTGTCAGTCCCATGAGGGCACCCATGTCTCTCTGGGAACTGCAGAGGTGGAACCTTTCTTTTATAAATGTAGGTTAGAGAGATGTTAAGCTACACAGAAGGAAACATTTGTGAACAGGGATGGTTTCTAGATTGGCTAATGCAGCGTTCCTACTTGAAGAGGTCTCTGACAGTGGGATAAAACCCCCAATGGCTCAGATGGTTGAAAACCATGGCTTTTGGGAGGCTAGCTACCATGATGGCTATGAGGGGGGAGTCTACTGTCAGAGAGCCAGGGACGACGTCTGGTTCTGCCACTGGCTAGTGAGGAACCTTGCACAAACTGCTTTCTCCACATGCAGCAATGTCCTCATCCAAAATGGCAGCAATAGTTTTTTGTTTTAAAGATTTTATTTATTTATTTTTGGAGAAAGAAAGAGGGAGAGGGAGCGCATGTGTGAGCGAGTGTGGGGGAAGCAGAGGGCGGGTGAGAATTCTAACTAGACTCTGTGCGGTGCACAGAGCCTGACCCAGGGCTTGATCTCACAACCCTGAGAAACAAGACCTGAGTGGAAACCTAGTGGGTCGCTTAACAGACTGTGCCACCCAGGCGTCCCTGGCGACAACGGTTTTAAGGTCACAGAGTTAAGGTAAAGCTTAAGGGGAAGCACGCAAGGTGCCTGGTGCTGTACCAGGCACTACTAAGTGCTCAATGTTCATGAACTTCAAAGTGAAGAATCTGTCCCCATCAACGTGATTCTGTGATGGCAAGGCTGGAGGAGCAGAGTGAAAATGCTGCCAGGAGAGCTGCTCCCACCCCGACCCAACTCTTCCCGCCCCGCATTTCCCCAAGTGAGGTCTATGGAGGTGCGGCTTGAAATAACAGACCCACAAGCTGTTTGTTAATGGTCGATGGTAAGATAAGGAGCTTCAGAGAGAATCAATGCATGACTTCCCTCACCCTCTTGCTATGGAAAATAAAAGTATCAGCTGAACAAGGCAGTGGGTTAGTGATGGAACGATTCATATTCTGGTACCTTATCTGCAGACTGGCACTGGGCCAAAGACCGCATTTTGAGGAGAATGTCATAGAGAAAAGTGGTCCCATGAGCCCAGCAAAGGGCTTTTCATGGTCAGCTAAGTTTGGTGGAAAATATCGCATATCATCTATCTTTCTTGGAGTTTGATACCCTCTATCAGTATATTAAAGGTCCCGAGAAACCCTGAAGTGCAAAAATTTGTTCAAATGTGTTTAAGTGAGGGTTTCCCCATATAGTCTTGAGCAGGAGACATTTGTGAGAGTGAATGTGTGTGTGTGTTTTTATCACTGCCTTCAACATTTTTCTGGCAAAGGACAGGAGCCCAACTGATCATCTGATCACAACAAATTACAAGGGTGTGACCCATTCTCCTCTGCTCGAGCAAATACAAATTAACACCTTTAGGGAGAAAGTTCTTTTCCTTCCGGCTCAATCATTCTAAGGAATTCAAAGAATTAAATATTTTTTTTTCTGTTGATAACAATCTCCTTTAACATGGCAGTACCCTTATAAAATGTCTTCCTCCAACCAGTTCCTTTGCACCAAAAAAAAAAAAAAAAACAACCAAAAAACGATCTTCTTGTACATTAACGGGCAGGGAAATATTTAAAATCTTTTTCTCAAGTAAGGACGGGTATTTAAAATGCTACATCAATGTATCAGGTAAAGCCTGGTTTGCAATGTACGAGGATCACAGTGATCTTATCTTCTACTGAACTTGATTCTAAACACATCTGTGTTCATTATCTTCTACAAAAACCTTATATATAATGAGCAGGAGCCCCAGAATTTCTTGTGTGGCTTCAAATCAGTTCTTTGCACGAGCTGGTAGCAGAAGGGATCTAGGCATGTATTTCTACCTCTGGTTCAGTAAGTGTAACTGACAGACAAATACGAATCCATTCTAGGCTTTGTGAACATTCTAAGGTTTCTTGGCCATGCATGCCCAGACACATATATCTGAGCGGGTGTCACTTCAGGGGCTGGGACTCACACCTCTCCCTGCAGCAACAGTGAGCTCACATTTCAGAGCCAGGACCTGGTCCGGGGACAATATCTTTCTCATCACACTCATAATTCAGGTAACTCTACCTTAAAAAGTCCAAAAATGGAGGCACTTTTCTCCTTGAATCATCCCGTTGGGCCTGGATTTTTCACTTGCTGTAAAAATATACAGAGAGTTCGTGAAAGGAAACGAGGGGTGAAACTATACTGATCACTTCTCTTTTGAGAAAAATCCACCTCGGTCGATGTGAATTAGGTTTGACACAGGGACAAGATCCTTACTTGCAGAGCCTGAGAAAGGCCAGCAGCCTGCCTGGCCCTGCCAACCTTACCACACCTCTGAAACCCATACGAGTCAATGACCAATGTCAGGAAGAGAACAGATCATAGTCTAGAATACGGTCCTGCCTCATGACCAGGAAATCTCAAGATAAAATGCAGCAGAGGCCATGGAAACATCAAGATTTTCTTCACTAACATGATTCTTTTCTTTTTCTAATATTAGTGGGCTTCTCAGCTTCCTACTGGCATTAAGTGTACATATGGGGAGTGGTATTTACCAGGTCCTACCACATTCAAGAAGCCATGGTAGCCTTCCAAAGGAGGCAGGAGCAAGAGACAAAGAGAACCTGATCTTAAACCAGGTATAGGATTCTGCTTCTATTTACATTTACGTGGGATCTGCTTACTACAATGTACAGGCAGCAGAACAAAGGTAGCTTGCAGATGAAAGAAACTATTTTATCGTACGTGGATACACTCTGAATCTGAGGCAGCTTTGGAGAGTCAGTACAAACACACATTCAAAATCAGGCACAATGGATTGCTGGTCCCCAGACGTCACACTGCTTTGAACCTTTACAATTATATTCATCAGACTTTCCTGAAACTCTTGGTGTCCAGGTGACAGAGAAGAGGGGAGTGGAGAGGAGAAAGGGAATTCTGATCAGCCACTGTTCACAAGGCATCATGATACATACTGTTGGCATATTACTCTATTTTATTAGCATGACCACTGTGGGAAGAATGTATGGTGATTTCCATCTTACAGATGATGACTGACACGTGGCCAGAGTCCTAGTCCCTTTCCTGGAGACCGGCAGTATGGTGTTAAGATCAGAAACTCCAGAGTCAATGAGAACGTGGTTAAAAATGTGACTGCCACATAGCAGCTCTAGCCTGTGGGTAAGTCATTTCAGCTCTAAGTAAAGTTCCTCATCTGTAAAATGGGGATGACAAGAGTACGCACGCACCCCACAGGGCTGCGAAAGATGGTGTTTGTAACGTGCCCAGCAGAAAGCCTGGCACACAGTATATGTCTAACGAATGTCTGCAATAGTGTTAGCTCTTAGAGCACACTGGCCATCAGGTGGTGGGCTGCCCCTGATTCCATAAGGAATAGGGTGGGAAAAGAACTTGAGTTTTAAACGACAGAACCACTCACATACAACCTAACCTTGACGGCTCCCAGAAGCTTTCTCCAAATCACATCACTCAGTATAGCGCCAACTTTGTTTTGATAATAAGGTTGCCCTCAGATTTTTCTGTATAGAACCCTGGGTTAGGAGGAAAGAAGGAGACAAAGAAAGAACTTAAACAACAAAATCAGAGAACCTTCGCCTTGGAGCGGACCTTTCCGGTCATCATCGTGCCAATGGCCCTGAAGCCCAGACGGTGTTCAGGACTATGTGGACAGAGCTGAGGGGCATGGGAAGAGCCCTTGGCCCTGCTCCTGCTCACTCCGAGTCAGCGAGCTGGGCAGGATTCAAGCCGTTCCCAGAGTCTGGTCATCAGCCGGGTTGGGTAAACCATGACCTAGTTCCATGTATCCTTTCTGCTCCACCTTCCCCCAAAACAACACGGAGAACTCACCTGTGCCCAAGGCACTAGCAGCTTCTACAGTTTCTTGACAGGTTGTCCTCTAGTTCCTGCTGACTCAGAGTGTGGTTTACATCGAATATTCAGATGAATAGACCAGATATTCGATTTTGATATGAGAGGAAGGAGAGTAAAAACATGAATTCAAGTCCAAACACTACAACTTACCAGCTGTGTGACCTCAGGCACATTGCTTAAACCCTCTTACTTCTGGTCCCACATCTCTAAAATGAGGTTTATTTCAGTCCTTCCATAAAAGCTTTATCGCAAAGATTAAATCAGCCAATATATGTACAATGTCCCCAAAACACAGCAAATCCTCAATAAATGTTGGCTGCTCTTATTATTAATCCAACAGAATTAGTTCCTTTGCCTAACACTGAATACAACTAACACTGTCTCATCAAACATTAGCCACAGAGCAGGACAGAGACATCCCGGACCCTCACCCCCAAGAGGTGAAACACGTCAAAATGCAGAGGCTTGTCGGGGAGGGTCATGCCTGAGGTTCCTGTGGAGTGCCTTCCGATCCCATAACCACAACCCCATGACACAGACAGATACAATCAGATAATGATGGCAATCAATAATGATAACAGAAATTATTATTTATTTTCATAAACACAGACTATGTGCGTCCCGCTGAGTTACACATATCACATGCCAGCATTCTCTTGAGGGGCAGTCAGTCAACGGGAAATCTCAATATCCACCCGCTGAGGCAGGAGGGGGAGGGATGGAGCAAAGGTTGAGAAATTACCTACACCAGAGTGACACATTCACAAAGTTAATCTAATCCAGGGGGCCATCCGGGTGCCATTGCAAGCCTGTGAATATGGAACAGGCTTGATTGATTTTCCACTGCAGTAGCTAAACACTTTGTTGTTATTTGCAACAAATATAAGGAAAGGAAAGATGAAACTGTAAAAGGATTGGAGATTAAGTCCCTGGCACAGCAATAAATCACAAAATGAAATCTAGAAAAATTAAAAATGGGTAGGAGAAGGCTGTATCTGTGTCCTAAGAGGCCTCGGGTATCAAAGCATAAAAGCCAAAATTAAAACCCGGGCAGGGCTGGCCGATCCCGACACACCCAGTAATCTGCCCTGAAACTGGCCTGGGGTTCCCCATCCTCTACGGGCACCACAGAGGCAGCAAGAAAGCATAAGGTTGTGTCTAGACAGAAAGTATCTGCCTCTCAGAGCCTCAGTTTCCCCCTTTTATAATGGGGATAATTACATCCATACCATTAGAAAGAGGAAAAAATCAATTCACGTCCTACTAGCCTCCCAGGATCCGTGGGAGCATCAGATAAGATCCCCGGCTTAAAAGATCATCTATCCTTCAAGATGTATCTTGGAAACTCCTTCCTAGTCCTGCACCTCCTTCCCTTCTGTTCTTCCTCTGCTATGGCAAACTTCTGTGCTGGTCTCAGGACACTTATCCTATCCAGTGTTTCTCAAACGGTGGCCCAGGGACCGCATGCGCCAAGATCAACTGGGGGTTTTCCCGGAGGGGTCATGTCAAAGATGTCACTGGGTGCAACTCAGACCTTCTACACCAGAATCCCTAGTGAGAAGGGACTGTTCTCGACAGAGCGTCCCAGGTGCCCATGAGGCACTCTGAGGTTTAAGAACATTTGCTTCCATTAATTTTTTCTTGCAGGCACTTGCATCTTGTTCCCTCCTACCTCTTGAGGAAAGGGAGAGCTTTTCACTCATCTTTGGGAGATCCACTTGGCAGTACAAACCTAGCACAGTGCCTGACACACAGGAAGCACGCACTAAATAGGATAAAAATACATGAAAAAGTTCTCCGTGTCAGAGGCTATCACCCTTGCCATTGTCTCAATCAGGGGCCACACAATACATGGTCCTGTGTAATGGTAAAGGGCAGGACCTCTGGGATCAGACAGACCTGGGCTCCCTTCTGGGCTTTGTCATTTATTATCGGTGGGGCCTTAAGCCAGTACTTACCTCCCTGAGCCTCTGTTTACACATCCCGTAAAACAGGCATGATGCCCAAGTCACAGGATTGCGATGAAGAAAGAACTGTAAAACCTACATTACACACTGCTCTGCCCTAGGAGAGGCTGAACACATGGAGTTGCTTAACTTAACCCCCTGGCCTGTGTGATCAGTTCTTTAGAAAACAGATCAGGTAGTTAGACTAGCTGTTTCACGGAAAGGATCACTTTTAAGGAAAAGAGCTAGTCTGTTTCATCAACCTTACTAACCCCATGGCCTGTGAGCAATAAGCCCCAAGACGACCCCTTCTGAGTTCAGAGCTGGCAAACGTTCATGCTAATGGGCCATGGTGTCTCAGATGGCAGCGAGGGGGTATCCAAACAGCCACTGATGACATTCGCAAACATCAGGGTCACTCTACGTGGAAAAATGTTAGTCTAGAACGTCACGTGAGTGTGTCCTGAGGCTGAGAGGAAGACAGAGGCAGTCAGCAGCAGAAGGCTCGTATATAAAACAGGTCACATCATCTTTCTAAAAACCACTGCATCTACTCTGTGCCTGGCCTGCGACAGAAAAGCCGTTGCAGCCCTCACCCCTTGCTCCTCCTGCTCCCACTGAAGTCAAGCTCATGCATTAAGAAAGCTCTGCCGAAGAATTTCAAGGAACAAAGACTGAAATTCCCTTGCTCTCTGATCATGAATTCATGTCTCCTTAGAAGGCAGAAGCTATAAGGAATCATAATGAAAACTTGGGGGCAGGGAGACTAGGTTTGCATCCCAGTTCCGCCATTTGCGAGTCATGAGATCTTGGGTAAAATCCTTGCCCTCACTAAAACTCTGTTTCCACTTCTGCGTAATGCATTCATTTGACAAATACATGACCTACTAGGTGCTGTGCGTTCTTCTAGGTACTGGGGCTACGGGAGGAAACCCAGCATGGCTCCTGCTTTCTTGGAGGCTACGTTTAAGTGGACGTGGAGGGGCAGCAGAAAATGGACAGATGATAGCTCGGGTAAGGATACAAGCTAGCAAAAAAGGGGCAGGGTAAGGCCACTGAAAGTGAAGGGGAATATTGGAGGGTGTGATTTTCCCTAGGGAATTCTAGGAGAGCTTCTCTGAGGAAGGCAGTCTTTGGATGATCCCAAGAGAGTAAGAGAACGTACCTGGCAGAGTTACTGTTAGAACTACATAAGGATATGAAATTCAGTGCCTGGCATAGAGTAAGCACCTAATAAACATGGCTGCTGCTATTATTATTATTATTTATAGTAGCTGTAAGGAATATCTAGGTAAAATCCATTAGAAAACTGGAATTCATTACAGCCCCTTCATTTCTGGGGGCGGTAATGGCAAGTCACAGCGTGGGAGATCACACCTTCTGAAATCTACATTCATAACGTTAAAAAACAAATTCCAATCTGGCCTAGGTTCCCAGGGCACTGGCAGCCAACCATAATGAGGCAAATAATAACTCCAGGCTCCTCCTGCAGGGAAAAATATGCTAAGTGTGATTTCTCACCACCCAGCTCCCATCCTAGGCTGATGAAGTTACTAGAACTATGAGTTTCCGTTGCTTAGAAAGGGCTCAAGGGCCGCTTACATCTTGGTATTGGGAGGCTGGGCAGGAAGGCCAGGGGAATCTTGCTAAGGGGAACTACAGAAGACCTCGGGGTCATTGATCCTGCACGCTGAGGTCAGGGATCTAAAAACCCTCTGTGTATGAATGTGGGGGTAAAAGAGAAAGTAGAGAGGGCGGGGAAAGAGAGAGGCACCGTGATCTGGAAATAATAATGGCACTAATTAGTAAAACAGCGGTTCCCAATCCTCCAATGTACGTGTCCAAGGGTAAGAGCCATAGCTCTTGGTTTTTAGTCCCAGCTCTGGAATCACCAGTTGGCAGGCACTGGGCAAGTCACTACTCTCTCTGAGCCTGCACCAGGTTTCAGGGCTCAGGTCCCACAGCAAAGGAGATCACAATTTGATTCTTAGTCCTACATGATCCTGGGCATATTACTTAACTTCTCTGAGCCTCATCTGTGCAATGGGTATTTAACAGCAAACTGTACCTCAGGTGGTAGGTAAGGCAGATACAGCGTGCAGCGTGGTGCATGGGATATAATAAAGGCTCAATAAATACTAGACACCAGCATTTGCGCTGGCCTCCCCACTGGCTGTTCTGAAGATGAATCAAGGGATTAGGTAAAAACAAAAACAAAAACAAAAAAAACACTTGGTGATATGAATGGCACTTTACAGCTATAAGGTGTTATTATTAAACTATCATTACGATTATTGCTTTGAATGCTATATACTGAGCAGGCAATATGGTTTTCATAGAAGTGCTTCTCATAGCCTCTCTGGGTAATGAGTGACTGGATTTAAAAGCCTATCTCTTCCATGGAAAAAGAAAAAAAAAATAGCCACATTCTTGCTTTGAAAAGCTGAGCCTCCCAGCACTGAAACAGAACAGGTTCATTACTCAGGGAGGATTAATTAGCTGTCGCGTATTATTAAATGTTCTCACTCTCAAGATCCGCACAGAACTGGAAACTATGAGAAGTGAGCAAGAGGTAATTGTAANGGGGGAGGGGGGGGGGGGGGGGGGGGGGGGAAGCCACAAATGCTGGCAATGCAAATTTCCAGAGAGGAGCATGTTAGTAAATTACAGTCTGATTAATATCACGTCAGCTCCTTCTCTGTTTGGAGTCATTGCTCTGAATCTGTGGTCTTCAGGGTTTCTTGTTTTTTGTTTTTTTTTTTTTCCTTCTTCTACCACTGGGATCAAAATGGAAAGGAGGCTGGCCTTTGCAGCATCGTCATCCAAAGAATGCCGCAGTGTGGATGATTACCTTGAAACACAGGATATTTGAAAGCCTAGGAAAGTAGATGGGGTGAAATAAAAATATACGGGTATTTACAATATTATAGCAAATGTGTTTCTCAAGTTGATACAGTAACTACTGAAATGACTGAAAAGTAGCAGAGGCTCATAAAAAGTGATAGCTCGAGGGAGCCTTAGAGATGATCAAATCCAGTGACCACAGACCCCACCAGGGGCCTGTGTTAAACATGCAGATTTCGCTGGATCTCCTCCATTGGCTGAAGGGAATCACTGGGGTTGGATCCTGGGAATCTGCATGTGGAACTTGCCCCGTGGATGCAAATGCACAGACTATTCAGTCCTCTGTGTGGCAGCTCGGAAACTAAGGTTGGAGAGAAGAAATGTGATCTGCTGGCCCAGGGTCACACAGCTGGTTAAGAAGGGAGCAAGGACCAGAATGGGGGTTTTCTCACTTGTAGCCACAACCTCCTTCCATGTTTGATGGGTACCAAGTCCACTTCAGCACCTCTGCTCTAATGGAAACATACACAGAGGTCTTCTCTTCATCACGGGGGCAACATCCCTGAGCGGCCAACCACAGACATATGAAATCCCATAGGATGCCAGGGACACCAGAAATTCATGGTGGGCACTACAGACGGCATCTGAGAAAGTCTGCCCACAGAGCAAACAAGGACAAGGTGACATCTGGGTAGAAGGTCATGGTGTGAATTTCCCAGTGGCACCTAAACCATGTGTTTTTCCCACAGGATTGCAAAGTTCCAAGGGTCCTGAGACCGTCTTAACCCCTTTGGAGAGCCGGCAGATGGCCTACCACTCACTAGGTGTCAGTGAATGGCTTGTAGACTGAATACAACAGTATAAAAAGTACACGAAAAGGAAAAGAATGTGAACTTTCTCCTATCAGTAGGGAGTAATAACAGCTATGATAATGATCATGATGAAGATAATATCAAACCAACAGCAGGGAACAAACATTAACGAGTGCTTTCTGTGAGTGAGACATTACAAGGCTGAGCACTTCCTCACACACAAACTAGCATGGCTTTCTCACAAAGATCCCAGGAAGCAGTGAATCCTTGTAATGATGCACGTGGGACGTGGGAGGCACAAGGACTTTAATTAATATGTCCAAGGTCCCCAGGTGGAAAGCAATGGAGCCACAACGCTAACCCAGGACCGACTAACTCGATGTCCGTACTCTTTACTACTCGCCCTCGGGTCTGCAGAACCTCGAACCTCGCAGCCCTTAGAGCATCGGCCCAGCCTGATACGGAAGACGCGCATGGCCGCTCTTCCGGCTGAAGGCATAGGCTGACAAGAGGAAGCGGAGCCGTCAAAGCTCATTGGCTCAGAAGCAGCGCAACCGAAGACCAAGTACCTGTGAGGGCTGGGTAAACACCTGACAGCCTAGCCCTGTGGCCAGCAATGAGCCCGTGTTCCCAAAGCACCTGCTGGGGGCATCGGGGGTGGGGCGGCTCAGTCAGTTGAGTGTCCACTCTTGGTTTCAACTTAGGTCATGACCTCAGGGTCATGAGACCGAGCCCTGCATTGGGATCGGCACTTAGCAGGAAGTCTGCTTGAGATTCTCCCCCTCTCCCTCTGCATTTCCCCCTGCTCTCTCTCTCTCTCAAATAAATAAATAAATAAATAAATAAATAAATAAATAAATAAAATCTTTAAAACCAAGCACCTGCTGAATAAAGAGGAACAAATGAATTCATGAGCAAATAAACAAGCGAGCTCATCATTCAATTCCCGTATCTGCTTCTAAACATACAGTGACCACCTCTTTTCCCCACAGGCACTGCCCGGTGTCTCTTCTCAGTTTCTGGTCTTCAGTAGAGCAGCTGGTATCTGAAAGCATGTATTTGACACAGTTTTGAAAGTCCCTTGGGGCTAGGGCTGGTCTCAACACATGTCCGCTTTACCACTCGTTAAACACATCCGAAACTAAACTTACCGCCGAGTCCTGAACCACTTTAACCTGCATCCAGAGAGCCTTCTCTTAAAAGTTTGCTTTTAGAAATCCATTTTTAACACCACTTTCCTAAGAGACCTTTCCTGGTCTCCCAGAGCCAGATAGAATTTCTTCCTCCTTTGATCAACTGTAACACGCTGACACCCCCTGCATTGACCTCACTCTATTTAGTGCCATAAGCATTTTTATAGTAGACCCACAAATCTTTTCTTTACCAGACTGTGCATTTCTGGAAGGTGGGGAGGGAGCTACTCAGACTAAGAGCACAGATCACGTATTGAGGACCGGCCACGGAAGGAAGGCTTTCCACTCCCAGCACATTTTTAGCCAAGTATGAGGTTCAGTGTTTTACGCTGAGCAAGAATTAGGTTCACTGTCTTACAGACAGAGAAACTAAAAGTAGCTCGTGTGACCAAAGTTCAAAAGGGTTAAATGACCATGTGAGATTCTGATGAGGGGCAGAATTCAAACTCAGGCCCATTAGATTCACAAGTTCCTGTTCTGAATCACAAGATCCCAATTTGCCACGTGGGTAGTCCCATCCCCTGCACCTTGAGGACAAAGGACGCTCAGAACATTTTCGATAATGGGAGCAGACAGAGGCTGGGGCTATAGGAAGACATGGTGGTGGCCGTGTGGGCCAGTCCTAGGGGAACAAAGCAACGACACGCATTTGCGGTGGTCAGAGCTCGGACCCATCCCGCTCCTCCCTCTGCCATCAGAGCACATCTCGGCTTCATCTCCTTCACTCACACACGAGAGCTGCAACCTGGAGCAGTACCCAGCCTGCGGCCGCACCGGCAAGCCCTTCCTCGGCCCCCGGTGGCCAGGAGAAGTGAAAGACAGGGGCCGAAGCTGCCCCCAGGCTCACCCTCAAGGTCGTGATGGTGGCAGGATCCCGGAGCCGGCCCTCCTCATCTTTCAGATTGTAACCTTCTGGCCTCTTATCACGCTCGCTGACTTTCCACAGCTTCACAGTTTTATCTGTGGAGGGCAACCAGAGGACATCAAAAGTACAGTGAAAACAAGTTGTCAAGGAGTATGGTGTGTGGGGGAGGGGCGGGGGGAGCAGGGGAAGGTGGAGGTGAGGATGGAAAGGAACTGCTGTTCACGTCAAGGATCTGGGGCATAAATCTTATGTTGTCTGGAGGCAGAGCTCATGCTTCAAAACAAAACCATATACTGTGGCCAGACCAATGGTTTTCCTGACAGTGGCCTATGAAATCCAGAGCTTATATATTATTTCAGTTCATTCAATAAAAATATTTATGGAACAGTGAATAAGAGCAGTCACATATACAGAATTAGCTGTGTCACCATGCTATCAGCACTTGTCATGGGAAATTTATTTAATGTGCACCATAACCCTGAGAGGTAGGTATCCCTATTTCAGTGTCCCACCCCAGCAAGCACGGTCCTGTGACCTGGAAGGCCCTGAATGACCCGCACTTCCTCACCCTTTCTGGTCTCACCGTCTGCCCCCTGCGCCCCATGCTCCAGCCACGGGGCTTCTTTACTGCCCCCCACCCTGGGACACGTTATCTCCACTCCTGCCATGGGCGTCCCACTAGCTGTGCCTTTTCCTGGAAAGCCCTTGACCCTCTTATTCACGTGACATATTCCTTCACTTTGCTCTGTCCGTGCCCACCTCCAGAGGGGCCTTTTCCATCCAACCTGCATCAAAATGTCCTCCCCATTCTCTCGCCTGCTCCTCCGGCTTCAGTGTTTCCTCTTGCCACTCCTCACTATGGGACAATGTCTTTGTTACGTCTCCCTCACAAGAACATGCACTCGCTGGAGGCGGGGAGTCTGTCTTGCCCAGCACTACACATCTGGCACCGACAACAGTGCCTGGGGCACAGTGGGTGTCGTAACCATCAGGTGCGTGAACGAATGACTCCCATCTATACAGTGCACCTTGCTGCCAATACTCAGAGATATAAAGTGGTAAGAACATTCACCCAAACACTCCTTTGCCCTTGCAGTCTCCTTGGAATCCCCAGCTGGAAACTTTCTCTCTTGTGTACTGTTCCAGCACTTTACATCACTGGCTGATACCTGTCGTTCTCCATAGCAATAAAGCAGGGCAAGATCTCCAATGTGTACAGGGGTGAGGCAGGCTGGGGGAACGAGTGAGAGGGTCTGAGGGTTCTGGGAGGCAGGAGATGGCATGCCCCACCTGCAGGCTTTTGATCCCATTTCTTAAGGAAACATGTTTGGGCCAATCAGATCATATGCGTGGGCCATGTGCCTTTGCAGGCTTTCCTGCACGGGTCCTGCATTCATTATTTGTATTCACTCTAGCTTTTCTCTTGGAAGGCAGGGGCTCGAATACCATCTTCCTCTGTATCTTCCTCTGTGCCTGCACAGAGTAGGCTTGGGAACCAGACAAGCTTGGGCCACACCCTTACTCCCACTCCAGCCAGCCACGTGGCCAAGGACAGGGATTCCCAGGTAGTGGGTGCCTAGTTTCTTCAAGTGACAAAAGGGAGCACCAGATTTATCAGGAGAAAGAGTATGGAATGCCCAACTCAATGGGAACTTCAGAGAAACAACAAATGACTTTTTAGTATAAGTATGTCCCCAGTACTTATACCTTACAAATAAAGGCACTTAACTTCTTTGTGCCTTGGTTTCCTTATTTGTCAATTGGGGCTAACACTGCCTTCCCCACGGGGCTCTCAGGAGGTTGAAATGGAATACTGTACAGACACTGTTGAACACAGCGGTGGCCTGCTAACAATGGTTGACAAAGGGCGGCTGTTACTAGAATTTGCAAAGGGGGTAACTGTTCTCTGATAATAACATGTTGCTCTGACAGCTATATGTTCACCCGCGGTGATGTCAGCACATCCCATTTCCTCTGTAATACTGTGGGGAGAAGAGCTGCCCCTCTCCCAGCCTCTAGTAGGGTTCCCTTTCTCCCTCACCCCCTCATCTCCCTTCTCCGTGTCTCCTTGGCCTAAGGCCTGGCCCTCAGAGGTCTGAAATGCACCCCATCCTGAAGTGGGCTTTCAGCAACCCTTTGGCTACTTTAATAGGTCAGTGCCCCTGTCTTCTATTATCTGGGGATGACCCCAGCTGGTCACGTGTGCTGGCAGACCCAGCCGGGCTGCTTAGTGTAAGATGTGTGCGCCCCTACTGGCTTGTACTGGGACAGAAGGCAAGGAAGCCATTCCCAGACACTGAGTTGAATTCTGCGCTTCCTACCTCTGCGCCAACAGTCCTCTGCTCCTACCCTCTCCGGACACCCTCCTGCTGCATGCACTGCGTTGTAGGGTGAGAAAACGAAGCAAAGGCCCTGTCTTATACAGTCCCTGGATGAGGGACGGCTCAGCTGTGAGTCAGAACAACACAAATCAGTGACGTTTAACACCAAATATTTTCTATTGCTTGGCTGTGGATTATATCCTGTACCACTTGAAGGCAATGCTCCTCTTCTATTTTTATTATGTAGCAATACCTTGCTACACAGAGAAATCGAGAAACCACAGGTGGAACATAAAGAGTAAGAATCAACTATAATCCCTCTAGTCAGGGACAATCCTTGTTAACATTTTGCAGACATACTTGCAGTATTTTTACTCTGCATTTTTTTGGGGAGTGGCGTGCAAACCTATAGTATCACTGCATATATACTTTTGTATTTTCTCATTTTATTTCCTTCTTTTATTACACAAGTGGTAAATATAATTGCAAAAAATGAAAATGAACCAGAAAGTAAAAACAAACAACAAAAAACATTTCCCTCAATTCCACTAGACAAAGAAAACTACTAGGAAAATTTTGTATACATCCTTTCATTATATTTGTGTGTGCAATTATATTACTTTTTAATACATGTAATATACTATGCATAGTTTATAATATGTTTTCCTAACCATATCTACCCATACTAACATCTACCCCTATAAATATATAATAATAAGAATTTGTTAATTGGTCAAATAATGGGAGATTTATTAATAAATTATAGGAAACTCATACAAGGGCATGCTATGCAGTCATTGAAACGTGATGATATTTTAGAAAGATATTTAACTAGGAAGACACTCCTGTTGTTAAGTATTATTAAGTAAAAAAAATCTTGTTGCAGAACAGCTTACAGAATAATCTCGTTTTCGTTAAGAAGCAAAAAGATTTATCCGTTTATCCATGTCTCTGCTTTTTTCTTTAAAAGACATTAATACCAGTTCTCTCCGGATGTAAACAGTGTTATTTTCATTTTGCTTCCCTGTTTTTTCTAATTTTTTTTTTTATGATGAACACATACTACTTTCATGGCATGTAAAAAAAAAAAAAAATCAAGTACACCTTTCCTCTCATCATAAGAATTAAGGCAGAAGTAGAAAGCTAGGTAAAGCAACGTGTTTTCACCTGGCAAGTAATTTCAAAGTCTAGATTCACAATGGAATGTTGGTTTTATTTTTCATGAAAAATGGTAAAGTTGAAAATATATGCTAGCAGAACATAAAAACTGCACCCAACTGTAATGAGATGAGCACATTTTTTTTTTTTTTTAAAGATAATTGATGGCGAATTCAATCCAATTCCCCATGGCTGGGTTGCCTGGAGTCATTCTCGACTTTACTATCACACAATTTTTCTTGACTTAGTATCTTGAAGCTTTTTGGATAAAAAAAGTCTAAGGAACATGTGGCTGTTACTATGAGTAATGACTTTTTCTTTTTTCTGGCTGGCTCTCTGAGTAGTTTATCATTACTTGTGGCAGCTTTTGAACACAATCTTATCATCTATCTTCATTTTCTCTTTTGTACAGTAATTCCAATTGTCTTTCATTAATTTTTGCATGTTAACCTATTTGGCTTAAGGGGAATTCTCAACCTCAATATTAGTACAAAAAAGAAAATTGCATAAGAACATGGGAATTTTTCTTCTAAGAATCATTTTGAGATGCTGTTGGCATATGAAATAGGATCCCAAATGGGAAGATAATATCCTTGTTAATCAAAAAACTATTTAAAAACTCAATTAACAGAACATTATGCTATATAATTAATCTTCATTGCATTTCAATGATTTCCATCCCATCCCCCCCACAAAGCAGTTAATAAGTCTTTGGATTTTATAGCAATAATCAATAGGGTAAATTTTGCAATATAAAGTAAGCTAGCCATAGCAGATAATCAGACACTTTTCCTCTGCCTGAAATAATTAAGTCAACATCATCAGAAGTCTCTTTTATTCTAAAGGAAATGCAGAGCCTTTAAGTAAAACTTCACCAGCAAAAAAAAAAGGAAGAAGAAGAAACATTCATGTAGTCTGGCTTTCAAGAAATGAGGGTTGAAAAAAGTAAAGCGAACAATACACAGAGTTCTGAGAAAGAATTAAATTACTGAAAATCTGGAAAAACAGATGAGTGGAGATCTGGTCATGTTGAGATAAGCCATGCTTGAATAGTCCCAAACTGGCTATTTCAGAAGTGCCAGTGTTTAGATTTGTACACTGGCTTTATAATCAAGGGAGATTGGATTCATATGTGTTAACCCCCCCCCCTTTTTTAGAAGGGTAAAATAAAATTCATTGTAAAAACTTAGAAAGGAAAAAATGATAAAAGGAGCAAATCTACAAGACACTCAACATGCACAACCCCAAATTAATCATAATAAATCTTTCAGTGTGCTTCCTTTCTGTCTTCAAAACACTAATATATGTCTGATCATATTACATACATGTGAGCAATACCTTGTCAGTGTTGGGGATAGGGAAAAAGCAAATTCCTGGCTTCTTGACTTCTATTTTAATGTGTATTCCTCCTAGGCAGGTTCACACATAGGATGAAATGAAGTGCTCTCCGGCTTATTTGCCTGATAGAGGGTTTTCAATTTTTATACACTAATCCTCTTAATTGTTGTGCTATTCAATTAGCACCCTTTAGTATATGATTTTATTCTGAATTGTTCTGAGCATAGATGGCTTCTTTCAGCAAGGGTATTATGAATCTTGTAGGTCATTTCATTGTATAAAGGTTTACCAAATTAATACAGAATTTGGCTCTCTATTCAACCCCCTATGTCCTCTCTCTCTGACCTATTTCTATCAACTCCCCTCAAACAACAAATGGTATAGGAAGAGTATGGAGGGGCAGAGAGAGAATGAAATCACTTCTTGGTCTATTCTTTGGTAGGTACCCCCTCTCTTCTTGACCTGTGCTCCTGGCCAAGAACTTGTGGTTGTAAGAGAGACAGAGCCATCTCCTTTCCAAACCCCCAAATATATTCAGGGATTAATAATTTCTATTCAGTATGCCAAACTCATGGGGATGGCACGTTGAGTTTTCTGAAATGAGTTCCCAGAGTAACACCTAGTGAATCTTAAGAAAGGAAATCAGATTCTAAAAACACCTGGAAATCATCTGCATTATCAAAAATATGGATAATGGGTCTCATGTAATTCGGTCATAAATCTGTTATTTTTAAAAAGGGTAAGTGCTCTGTACTGAGGGCCTACCCTGGGCCAAGCACTCTGGTAGACATCTTGCAAATACACTTTGGAAGTTTTTCAACAGCTGGCAAGGTAAAAAGAAAAACTGAGCCCAAGAGAGATTGAAATAGAGTTTGCTGATTGTGTCTCTGCAAATACCAAACGGGCAAAGTCACCTGAACGTACCATTAGTAGACAGAAGGAAGTAGGCTGCATTCTGCTGAGGGAGCCATCTTATTTTATTGATTTTTTCTTCTATTTCTAAACTCTTCAGGTAATCGAACTCGGGTTCATGGCTCTGGAATGTGCTGTAAACATTGTATTCACCCCTACGATGAACCTGATTTTTACTCTGTGAGAAAGGAAAAACACACACACAAAAGATGAAATCACGTAAGCCAAATGCAAATTCATCAATTCCTTCTTTTTTGGGGCAGAGTCATTGGGGTGGGATGGGCAGGCCACGTCAGTGTAGAATGAGGGCAGAATCGTGGCAACAAGTTGATCTTAGCTTACTGCCTCCCCAACATTTGATCATGTACCCCTGTTGGTCAATACTGGGACTTCCAATATACAAGTAATTATTTATAAATTATATGCATGAACTTCTGTACCAATACATAGTGTATATAACATATACACAGAAACAGATACTAATAATAGGACAATTTAAAAATACATATAAACAGAAATTCTAATATTTTCTTCCTACATCCTAATGGATGTTTCAGACACCCTTAGGAGTAAGCCATCCCACATCGATGTCCACACTGACGTCTATTAATCCCTCACAAAGACTCCAAATCTATGGGATCTGTACCTTTTGCTGGTCTTTTAAAGTCTCACCAGATCCTCAGAGAACCTCTGAGAGGTCAGCAGTGCAGGGAAATGGACAGAAGAGGCTCAGAGGTATTAAAATGACCTCTCCAAGTTCACAAAGCTTATACACAGCAGATTTGGGCATCAGATCCCTCCCTCCCCCCCATTTTCTTCTGGCACAAATGACAAAACAGATATGAGCACAGAGATGCCGGGGGAGACCCTGGGAGGACTGTCAGGCTCTACACCCCCCCTCCCCCCAGCTCCATCTCTCATAGTGGGAACAGCAGGAACTACATAAAGGATGTGAGAACGAAACTTAAAGGAAAGGATCTGCAGCAGGGGGCAAGGGTAAGAAGAAGAAGGGTGGAGAGGAGGACAAAGCAGGTGTTAAAGAAAGAGGAGAAGGGAAAAAAGAAAAGGGAGTTTTAATTTTAGGTGTTTTAGGACCTTATTACCAAGAGCTTCCAGATTCAGGCTTTGGAAAATTGTGATCACAAATTCCAATTCAGGTCTTACTTACACATGTGTCGTAGAGGCTCCACTCTGAAGAAAAGTTTCAATGAGAAGAAACATCTTTCTGGATGGATATTGAACATTCAAACCCAAGTCTCCACTGACTCAGTCTGATGGGTGACAATGTTGATGGCCAGTGTTGAGCACATGTGTGAGGGTCCTACGAGCAAAGTCTCCAGAAGCGTGGCTCCCGAGAGGTCACTCACACAAGATGGAAGCCGGCCTGACCTAGATGTTGTCACACGGCTTTGTTTCTCAGGCTTTGGGTTCATTCCAACCTGAAGCCGCACCCCAAAGTGGAACACTCCACCGCGTGCTCCTCTCCTCGATGTCTATTTTTTATTGAACGAACCACCCTCCTTTGGAAAACGTGTCCCCCCTTCCTCCTCCTACTGACTCAGGCTTCCCCAACATGTCCGGCAACGGAAACAGGTGAAACCTATAAATAGCTAACGATGATGATGACAGGGGCAACATGCTACCTTGGGTAATTGATGTTAAATAGTGGCTTCTTTATCATCACCATGGGCCTAATTGGATTTTCTTTTAAAATGGAAGGAGGTTTGAAAATCAGTTTTAAAAGGACTTGAAATGCTGATATCCTGCTTACTACGGAGACAGCCAGTCCACCTTAACAATAAATTTATAAGAGTGCTGATTTGCTACCATCCAAATCAGACTGTCAAGTGTGTGCAGTATGTGCCAGACCAATTAGCACCAGGCAGCTCTGGAAAAGCAGGAAAAATTCCAGGTCACGAAGAGCTATTAGTTCCTACTTGCCAACCACATTTTCGTGTTTCCAGGGCCAATGGAATAGGCCGGGTGCCTGATTTAATGCTGAACACTTGAATTTATACAGAACCCCGAGGGATCACGATGCCCTTATAGAAATTAATTGCAAATAATGTGCAATTACCAAATATATCACCTCTAAATGAGGCTTTCCTTTTTTTGATGGGAGGGGGAACATAAATGGCTTTGAGGCATGAAGCAGGCTTTCAATTGCTAGGGAAGTCTCTTGTGAAACCTTCCTCCTGCACTGGGTGCCAGCCCCGCCACCCCCCTGCACTGGGCCTGGTGAATCTCCCAGGCAGGTGGTAACAGATGGAAGAGGTCCTAGAACACACATGGGCCTCCTGGAAGCTCCAGGACCATGCCAGGGGAGGCCAAGGAAATCAGATTGGGCTGTAATTCTGTTCTGACAAAACAGAGGTAGACATCAAAAAATTTATATGAAAAAAAGAAACAGTTTCTAGTGGAACCCAAGTCTCAGGAGGAAACGGGCTTTTTGAGATTCAATTGGCCGGAAGTTCGAACTCCTATCAGAATGCACACAGCCCTGAGCTCCAGGGACCTGTGCAACACCTACAGTAAAGCACGCACCGCATGCATTTCTGAGACGTCACTTTGTGGGATTTCACTCCCTTTGGTGGGGTGAACTATCACTTTCTTCTCTACTCACCCCAGGTGTCCTTTTCACTTCTGTTGGCAAAGAGCTATTTTTTTTCCCTCCTACGTATTCTGCAGGGGCACCCGAAATCGGGAGCCTTAATTTCAATGGCTGGAAGAGAAATCCCACTCAGAAAGGAGTTCTCTGCTCAACAAGCACCCATGGAATTTCACAGGTCAGATGGGAAGTGAGGTCATTTTGAATGTGCAACACCCAGGTTGGGAAAGATTAGGCCATGCCCGGAAAAGGCTCTATTATCAAGTGCTTTCAGGAGCCTGAATGTGGAACTGTTGATGTTAATGACTTTTTGGCAGTTTTTAGTTTGCTAGCAAAGCAGCAAGGTTAAGGGCGACACATGAGGATTAAGGAACAGTAGGAGGCCTCCTTTAAAAAGAGAAGAAAATGGGCATTTTGCATTCACTGCCACTTACCTCCTGCTCTCGTTGAAATATTACAACCCGACCCCCCTTGTCCCCTGTCGCTAGTAATTCTCCCGTGTGGTTGAATTCTACCGTAGAGATAATGTCAGCTGAAAAGGAGAAGACAAAGGCAATTAAAGTAACTGCACACTTACTTTGAAACGATAGATAATAGATACACTTTTCTGTGCATTGAAGGGCTCTGGGCTTTGTCTCTGCAGTGGAATTTACAAGGATTCGACGCTCTGTATTTTAAGTGCCACAAGAAGTGGCATTTGAGAAAGTCAATTTCCTAGATGCCCACACTGCAGTGTGGGCTCTTAGAACATCTGGAGAGAACAAAAGGGAAAAGCACATGCAGACCCTTTTGTTTGGGGCAAGAGAAAATGCATTTCTTTAATGGCTCCAGGAAATGGCTTTTTTTTTTTTTTAAAGAATTTTTACCAACCACAGACCTTTTACCCACCCATGACCTTTTGCACTCTCCTTCCTTCTACACAGAGAAACTTCCCCAAACAGGTTTCAGGTGTGGCTGTTCAGACAGAGGCTGAGGACTGTGACCTGTAACGCACCAGGGCTGGGGGCGGCGGGGGGGGGGGGGGGGGGCGGCTTGAAGATCCCACATGGAAAAGAAGGGAAGGGGCAGGAAGATATCACTGGGACGCTAGGAGGCAGGAATTCAGGAGGGACCCCACAAATGCTCCAGCTTGACCCATGCTCCCTTTCCTGGTGAGCCCAACACACCCTTCTGGAAGAGCAAGGCCTTATTCCAACCCCAGGAGCGAGTTGCTGAGAAACAGGGTCACGAGGTCAGAGGGGAGAGGGCAATTTGTACTCTGCATTTCAGAACGAAGAAATACGCAGGTGCCAGGAATTCAGATCACAGATAATTGCTGAAGGAATGCCAGCCTGCCAGGTCTTTCTTCAACCCTGGTTATCCCGGAGGAACACGGACAGGTAAATTACCTATGATTGGATTTATTAGGGCTATTTTTAGAAAAAATGTCAGAGGTTAATTCCTCTGCAATTATTCCCCTGCAGGGCTCCAACAATTGCTACCTAGAGTGCAAATGAGTTTAAAAAAAGAAAAAGAGGCAGGGGAATTATGACGATGGCCTTTGACAGAGGAACATTCTGAAGATTATGTCTGTGTGAGGAAAGCAAAGGGGGAACAGTGAGGTGGAAAACTAAGGCAATTACCCCTGAATAATTCAAATCTCAAATCTCACTTTAATATCATCATTTCAGGATTTTCTTTGTATGCCTGATTTATTCAGGTAAGTAGTGTAAAATTCTCCACTTTGCATGTAACTGTCCTGTTCCTGTATATGAAAATGCTTCCAATGGTCATTCTTTGTGCAGAAGTAAAAAGAGTAAGTACAAGCCACAGCTACTTTCAAGCAGAGCACATTTAAAAGAACAATTCATGATTTCCTGTTTTGGCCTCTTAGACGGCGGACCCTAGGGGCAGCAAATTCAAAGTCCAGCAGAGCCATGAGATGCCAGGGCATGAAGTAAACCAGGTGAAGTAAAAAGCCTGTGGCTCCTCTTAAGGGGAAGTGGCTACTCAGCTTACCCCAATTGTGGATAGGAAATATTTCATGTGTTGCTAGATTTTTTTAAGAAGCTGGAAATCCAGATTTTATGCAAAATCTCTTCAATTTTATACATTGTCAACTGTTTTTTTTTTTTTTTCCCCAAAGCCATGACATTAAAAAAAATAATCTCATCTGTGGGCTGAGTATGTTTTGTGAGTCACGAGTTTATGACTTCTGGTCTACCAAGTCTTTCTTCAGAAAAGGCCACCCTATTCCTTACTGGTGATCTCAACTAGAAATCTAGTCTGTCCACTCAAGAAGACTCCTCCAAATGAATGTGACTTCAAGGAAACACAGTCTAAGCTGTGTGGTTACTCAGGTCCTGATGTAAGTTCAGAAGCCCATTTTGGTAACAAGTGCCCATTTCAGAGGAAGCAAGGCAGCAAGGCTGGGAAGCCGGCACCACAAGTGAATTATTAGACCACTTTCCTTTGTTAGCGTTTATGTATCTTAGCAAAGCACTTTCACGTAAAGAGGAGACAAGCAGGCTGTTCAGTGTTTGCAGCAAGCTCAGAATGCCCTGGGAAAAGCACTTGAGCTCTAGGATACACTTCTTTTTTTTTTTTTTTTAATAAAGATTTATTTATTTATTTACTTGACAGAGAGA